>NW_024962268.1:8785822-8863429 GCF_019238085.1 Lagopus leucura | reverse complement strand
GTAGTCCCGCCTTTATCTACTCTAGGGTTTTCCTTTCTTGGATTCATGTCCTGGGGCTATCTCAAGGGCATGCTTGATAAACTGTATCTTTGATCCAGTATGTCACCTTCTGTACTCAGGCTGCACACAAAAATGTATATATTTTTTCTGTACAGCTGTTATCACTTCTTAAATCTGTCCAATGACTGAGGGAGATGAGGTCAGGGAAAACAGAATGAGTTTCACTGAATTACACAGAAGCATTCTCACCAGTCTGAAGGGCTCTGACTTGTCCCACATATTTGGGACTTTCTTTTCTTCCTCTATCTGTGAGCTGATAACCATTCCTGAAGGCAAGTTTAAAAAATAAAAACAAACAAACAAACAAAAACCTATATATATATATATATATATATTGTTATCTAGCAAGACTTTTTAAGACTCTGAGCCCTTTGTATGGCATGGTCCATACTATTAACAACAACCACAACTATAAGCAAGCATAATATATGTAAGTCCTATACAAAGAACAGGCTAGGAAACTGTTCTCAAGTGAGGTTTTATTTTGAACCCTGGTTTATTGAAGTCACCTCAAGAATCGACATGTGCATTTTGGGCCAGGTTTTTAGAAGGTCAACACAAGAAAAGAAAAAGTGGGTGTTTAATGCCCTGGAAAACACAGTTAATGACCTCAATTTCTGTTAGAAAATTGGACCTCTTTGTGGTTGCTGAGCTCCATGAAAAGTGTGACCTTCAATTGTATTAAAGAGGTATAATCAATCATTTCTTTAACTATCAGTCAGTACTGGTTTATTTCTTAAGTGTAACTCTCAAACTGATGCTAGGTCTCAGTAACCTGCTACTGCCTGGCAAAACTAGCCTCATATCTCTATCCACGCAGCTCCCTTGCAGTAATGGGAGTTCAGAAGAGATACAGGGAATTAACAAAACTGAATTTCTAAGAATTGTCTAAGAATTGAAGATAAATTTTCTAATCAAATCTGCCCTTGAAGGAAAATGAACAGAATGTTGGTGACCAAAAAAAATTTGTCTTATTTTCATTTACATATTTTACTGCTTTTTGTTAATGAAATATAGTCATTACTGGACTCTGTCACCAAAGGTCATAGCTTCAAGCTGCTGACAACATCATCTATGGTAATGGCCAGACGTAGGTGCACTGGGAAGGGGCTTTTATAAAAGGGCAAGCAGTCAACACCTATGTGCTTGAAGTATTTTAGTGAGAAAAGTTTGAAATTTTCTTGAAAACCTTGTGAATGTACGCACATTTACCAGCTGCAGTATTCACACAGCTTTTCTGAAAATTGATCTCATGCATCTCAGCTGAGTTCAAAGCTTCATACCTTCATAAAAGGTTCATAAAAGTTTATTGACACTTGTGAGAACAGAAATAAAAAGAATGACTCACAGGTGGCATGATTTTCTTGGTTCTTTTTATTTGTAATCAGTAAGATATATTGTGATCTACATTCTGGCAAAGGTTTAGCAAGCAGAGTTGTGTGCAGAGCTTTGAATAGACACTGAGTAGCTGCACATGCAAATGAATGATTGCATATGTAGTTCAACATACGGTTTCTCCATTTACTTATGCCTCATTGCTATGCCTGCAGAGTGGGTAGATAATTTTGTATGTATGTGTTCTTGCCTGTGGTTATGTGTTTGCTTCTATACAATTCATACTTGCTATATGTATGTTACAAATTATTTAAACATTCATTAGCATTTTAAACATTCATTAGCTTTTAATTAGAAGTTCTGCCATTAGAATGCACATTATATCCTCAAGGCCACAGCTCCTAAGATTGATGCAGAAGTGCAGACCAACCTGCCCAAGCCATGTTGTGCTCACGAAGCACAAGACAATAGGGAAATATTTCATAGCCTGCCCCAAATGTCTGTCCATCTTGATCCTCTTGGTCCTATCCCAGCTTTTTGGTTTAGGCTGGTTAAGTATTTGGGAAATAAAAATATTGTATGCTAGAAACATTGTCTACAGGGGACCCCTGTTAATTACCTGGTGTGATGTCCTGCTAAAATACAGTTCAGGCTGTGAGCTCTATTGAACAGCTTTCGAGAAAGCATTATTTCAAGCAATTTTTTTGTGCCTCCATGTTTCTTTATTGCTGACACCCAGAGCCCTCATGGCTTGGGCAGCCAGTACTTCTGACCATGCCCTGGAGTGCACTTGCCCGCTTTGTAAATGTATCCTGGCACAGTCTCCCCCAGAAGCCACCAAACATTGTAAAAAAACAAAATGAAATCGGTCCTTTCTAGGTGAGATCTTGCATTTCCTTCTGAAAGGGCAGGCTGAAGCCATTCCTCATTGAATTCAGTGTGCCTCCACAGACTGTGCTTGTCACTTACAAAAATTTAATCCCTTCGATTTAACTAAAGTCAAAAGTGTTGACTTCTAAACACACTGTCTTGCAAATTTGTTTTTTTTCCTCCTTTCTTCATTCATTCTTCTGTCATGTCATCTGAACTATTTATTCCTTCTTGTCTTTATTTTCATCCTTTTCTTTCTTTGCTCTTCTTGATTCCCACTAGTTTAAAAATAAACCCTACAAAAAAAAAAAAAAAAAAAAAAGAAAAAAAGAAAAACAGAGAATTTCTCATTTCAAGCCAAACTCAGCCCACCTTACCTCTTTTTATTTTCATATTGATCTTGGCATGGGCATGAGGAGTGCAAGAGACCTGATTTGAATGTAATTGGATTTCTTCGATTTAAATTCATTTAGAATCCCAGAAAAAAACAAAAGCAGAGCACTTGTCAGTGCTTTATTCTTACATGGTCTGTAACTCAGCATCCAGCCTTTCTGTGTGATCTTACCAAGCCTGCAAGACCAAGTCCACTGCTGAGAGGTGGCAGGGACATGATCTATTTTGAATCCTCACAGCATGAGCACAAGCCACTGGGTCTTGTGTTGGGACTGGGGTGGACCTCTACTTGCTGTGACCACTGAGTATCAGCACTATTAGGCAGATGTGATTTAGGCAGAAGGAAGGATAGCTATGAGGGAAATGCAACTGAAAAGGCATTTTTAGGACTATAATTTTGGAATGTAAATTGGGAGTCAAGTAGGACTTGAAACCTCATCACGTGGCTTAGTATACTGACAAGTTCACTTTTGCCTCTATGGCTGGCTGGAAGCTGGTTACAGAAGGCAGGGTCATCGACAGCTTCAAGGACCTCAGTGGACATACGGTCTTGCCCAACTTTGTATTAAAAATGAAAATAATTGGGTTATGCAGGAATATGCCTCTTTCATATTTCCCCCCTTCACTGTTTTTTAGCTCTTTGTAAAAGGCAAATGTTAGTGCCAGAAGGAGACAGACTGACAGCACTGAAAACCTCCAGTCTTCTGTTAAGTTACAGTACACAAGGAGCACTAGCAGAGCAATTAAAAGCTCAAAAGCACCTGTCCCAGGATGTTTTTCTACAGAGAGAAAATGCCAACCTCATTTTCCTTTACGAGACTCCATGATGTATTTCAGGAGAGTTAATGACAAAGAGAAGCAAGATATTATGTTTGCTCACCAACAGTCAATCAAGTCAACAATCAAACAAAAAAAAAAAATTTGCTACAAATTTACTTTAGTCATCCTTTAGCTTATTTATTTATTTAATTTTTTGTTTGGCCACCTTAAAGGATGAGCAAATGCCACAGCATTTCTGTTAACAATGCTTATAGTGGTTCTAATCAGAATTATGCTAAAGCACTGATAATTGCTGAAATGGAAATAACAAAGGCCAGTTTGGGGCTTAATATTGTTTTAATACTTTTCTTCACATAGTCTAGCCCACAGTCTTGTTTGGAGAGCACAGGTCCCATCCACTAGGCCTGCAAAGCAGAGCACAATGTAGGCAGGTATTTTAGATAACTTGCAGTTGCAGGCAATGTTTTGAAGAAAAGTGGTGATCATTTTCTTTCAGTTTGGTTCCCCAGAAGAGATGACATTTACAATGATGCCACATATGCCTGTCTCTCTGTGTTGCTATTTGAGAGAGGGCTAGAAGTTTCTAAGACCTGTGTGGTTCTGAGCAAGCAGACAGCTGAGCAGTTGGATTGACTCACAGCCTACACTATGAATGCAAAACTTATTAGGTACTATTCTCAGCAGGATTGAAGATGTGCCTGCCAGTGCCCCTTAGAACTGACCACAGGATGCAGATCCAGGAAAACTAGGCATTGGCTCCTCTACTTTATGCACTATGACTTCATTAAATGACTAATTCCCACAGTTTCCTGGGCTTTGCCAATTGTACACCACTGTGTTACAAAGGAAGCAGCTTCCTGCAGTCAGTTCTTACTCAGACATTGCACTGTCACACTGCTCCTCAGAGTACTAGGTTGAACTGGAAAGAGCAGTACTAAAGAGCACAGTTCAACCTTGCTTAGAAGGAAGGATAGCTATAAGGGAAATGCAGCCTTGAAGATATCTGTTAAACATAGCACAACATCAGGGAGGATAAATAAAACTGTCTTTGTTATGGACAGACACTCTGAAACCAGAAGGTCTTTCTGATCAACTGGTAAAACATTACCATAACTCTTATCTGTGTTGTGGCTGAAGTTTGCTAGTTAGCCTGTCCTCTTGATGTCACATTTTTTCAGGAATATGAGAGTGTGCACAATGTTCTTTCTTTTGCATGGAGATCTTTTTCTTCCTCATTTTTTGAAAGCAGGCATAAACAAGTGCTAATGAGAGATGATGAAGGAGCCTCTGCAGAGCCAGTACACATACAAGGCAAAGAGAGAACAAAATAAATTAGACTGTTCATGTGCTTCAGACGTGCTAATGAAACTATTCTATATGTACTACAATCACCAGGATTGCAACAGTAGCATACCAGTGTGCTGATCAGCCACTATATCTGCAGCATGCCAGCTGCCTCTGAGTCAGTGCTAGGGGGTAAAGAGTATAAAGGGAAGAGACAGAGTCGTGGAAGGACAGCAGTGAGTGAAACAACAGAAAAGAGATTTAAAAGATGTACCCTCATTCATCTTCCACACGTAATGTTCATATGCTCAGAAGGTGCTTTGATATTTTGTATTTTCTCATTTTCATTTCCATTCTGCCTAACGTACCTATGTACGACTTGGGCTTTTTCAGTCTTCCCTGTAACATGCTTTGCCTGATCTCATCCAGTTCTACAGTGCAGATCGTCATGGGTGGTAGGACCACAGCGTTCTTTGAGCTCTGCTGCCCTCAGCATTGCCATGGAGTTGCCTCACTTCAGTTTCACGATCACACAAAAAGCTTTTCTTCTCAGTTAATAATAAGCTGTAAAAAAAAAATCCTGAAGACAGTACTAAAAGGCATATAGATCCGAGGGCATCATGCACCAACATTTTAGGAACTCACAGTCTCTAAGCATTTGCTTAGAAACAGTGAAGCATTTTCAAAATGAGTCAGGAAGAGAGCAGAGATCACCAGGAAAAAACTCTGCAAACTATTCCAGAACAAAATGGAAAACAATCGCAAGTAAGGAGTTCTTACATGATGTATTTTTTCACACTCTCTGCTAGAAAAATACCCCCTATCTTGCTGAAACTGTTCCACGACATTCATGGATAGAACTTCTGTTAAAAAGAAATAAATAAAGTCACTTGCATAAGGTAATACACACATGGGGAATTTAATTGCTTGCACAGTATGGTCAGGAAACTGTTGCAAGGATCCTAGAATAACGTAGGTTGAAAAAGACCCTTTAGATCAGCAAGTCCAACCATCCTGCTAACACTATCAAGTCCACCACTAAAATATTTTCCAGAGTTTCACTTCCAGAGGTCTTGAATGCCTCCATGGATGGCAAGTCCACTGCATCCCTGTGCAGACTATTGTAATGTCTTAGAAGCCTTTTTGTGAATAAATTCTTCTTGATATTCAACCTAAATCTTCCTTAGATCTATTTGAGGCCATTTCATGTTCTGTCACTTCTCACTTGAGAGAAAGACCAACACCCACCTTGCTATAGCCTCCCTTCTGGTAGCTGTGGAGAGCGGTGAGGTCTCCCCTCCTTTTCACCAGACCAGACAACTACAGTTCCCTCAGCTGCCGCTCATAGTTGCTTTCCAGTCCCTTTAATAGTTCTGTTGCTCTTCTCTGAATGGGTTCCTGCACCTCTACATCCTATTTATAGTGTGAAGTCCAGAGCAGGACACAGTACTTGAGATACATTCTGTATCACAGGGCTGAGGGCAGAAGAACAATCACTTTTCCAGGCCTCCTGACCACACGATTTCTGATACAGGTCAGGAGACCACTGGCCTTCTTGGGCAGCTGGCTGCACAGCTGGCTCCTGTTCAGCCAGCTGTCAACTAGCACTACCAGGTCATTTTCTGCTGGGCAACATTCCTGCCAAACTCCCCTAAGCCTACACTACCACTATGCAAGTGCCGCACTCAGCATTTAGCTTTCGCTTAGAGAGCTGGATGCATCCCATCCATGCAGCCCAGTCAGATTCCTCTGCAGATCCTTCCTACCCTCAAGCAGATCAGTGTTCTTCCCTAAGTTGGTGTTATCTGCAAACTTAGTGAGTGGGGACTGATTCATCCAGATCACTGATAAAGATAATAAAGAAAACTGGCCCCAGTCCTAAGCCATAGAGGAATTTCTTCAGCTGTGTTAGATGAGTCTCTCTGAACTGTTGTTCTGATGAGTTCTTGTACATTCAGCTGGTTCTAAGGCTGCTCTCCAATACATGCCAATAAGTTGAAAGTGATTATTTTAAAATGTACACTAAACATCTTTTAACTGACTACAAAAGACTGTTCTGTGTGACCCTTTCTGCATCTGCAAGCACAGTTTTCACAGAACATCTACAATTACCTTACCTGTGTGCGACTGAATCCATTCTACAGCAGGAAATATTTATGAGGGGCCTACTGGATTGTCCATTTTCACCATTCAGAGTAGTTATCAACATATATAAATATAGAAATAGTGGCTATCAACTGGTCTGTATGCAGGGTTGCTTGAAGGAACCAGCTCCTGAATGACTGAAATTTGTATCCGTAGAGATCAGATACAGAATACGTTCAGTACTTTGTTGTGGATACAGGTGGGAATTCAGTCACCTTTTCATAAGTCAGAACATTGTCTCAAGTCTGTGCATCATCTCATCTTTGCATGGTCAAGATGGGAAGGTTCTGAATCACAAAGGAAATGAAAAAGTAGACAGAGGCTATGTATACACAGGCATTGCCTCATACCCAACCGTACCGCTACTGTAACTATAATTTTCTTCTTGTAACAAAACCATAACTCAATTCCACAGATTTCTCCACAGCTGTTGTGTTTTCTTTGAATAAATATTAAATATATTTGTGCTTGAACATGCCAAAAGTCCCTATATTACTCCGAAAAAGAGGGTTTCCACTTTTCAGTGTAATGCAGAGCACCCTCACTGTGGTAGTGGACCTGTTGTCTTCATCATCTCTCTGTTACAGTATTTTCTGACATCAATCTCCTGTATGATCTTTGTGACTCTTTTTCTTCCAATTTCTGTTTCCACTGCCCAGATCACTTGTCTAGCTGCATCACCTGCCATTTTATGATCATCTCTTGTGCCAGCTATTCTGTGTTACTGCCTTTAAAAACCGCTCAGCTTAAAGACTCATTCTTTCTGTCATTTCAGAGGCCTTGGTGTTGCAGTTCTCAGGCATCCTCTAGTTGTCCGTCAGCCCTTCTGCCCTACTGTCCTGCCTGTATACTTCTCTCTCCTCTTTCAGTTTACATTGCATCAAATAGTGAGGGCATACTGCTTATGCTATCTCTTTTCCACACGTCAGATCACTGTTACTCATACAGTAAAGTGTAGGTTTTTTTTCTGCTTGAAAGGTGTTGGAGCTGGCAGGGAATGTAATAAATATCAAAGCAACACCCTTGCTGGGGGTTAGACAGATTACAAGGCATTTTTCCCCTCTTTTCATTTCATACTCAGTTTCATCTCTTTCTATTTATTTGAAAAGAGGAGAAACATGCAATGGGCACAAATTCTGACACATTACCCATGAGACCATGGGATGTGATGGAGCTGGTTGATGATCAGGAGAGAGAGCTGTTATCTTGGCAGTAATAATGATATTCTGTCACAGCTGTGGCTTATTTGTACTGTAAATATAATGTGATGGTCCCAGAAGCCAAGGTTCAAGACTCCAGATTTCATGCCATTTTATTGAAGTTATGCCCATGGTCCAGATTCAGCTTGCACAAGCACAGCAAGCACCTTCCCTGACCAAGACAGGTCAGGTTGCTCTCAGAGTCTGAGTGAAATAATGGCCTGCAGTCATCCTCTGGGATTGTAGCACGTATATATCTTTGAAATCAAATCAAACCTCATAAGAACAGCTACTCTCCTCCTGCTTCCTGTGCAGCAGATGGCAGCAGCTGTGGGAAGATCTGACTGCACTGTTCCATCACAGAGCCACAGCCATGTTTTGACACAGAGCAGTGGAAATGTGGAAGACCTCCTTTTCACCAAGCAGCTCCCAATAGATCTGAACAGTTTTCTCCTGCATGGAACGCCATAGAAGCACTGAAGCCATCAGCAAATAAGGCTACACTGGCTTTCCACATTTTTCTTCTGCATTAGAAGAAGGTTGCTAATCTATAGCAACCAAACAATTGGTTTGAGACTTAGATTAAAATCACCTCCCAGTATATGATTTCCATAACTGGTCTTTTATCACAATTTTCCTGCATTCAAGAGAAATGTGGGAAAGAAAATTTTTCAAGCTAATGTGCTTGGAAAAAAAGCTCATGTTTGTGAGATTATATTTCTTGCTGATATTACCATTACATGACTAAATCCTTTTATGATGTTTGTATGTGCAAGAGTTTGTTATTTAAACTACCTATGAGCACCAACATTGGCCTGCATTTAGCTCCTATACATCTAAGTAATTTAACTTTCTGACTTCTTAGCACAAGGCACTTAACATAAATTAAAAATATGAAGAATGCTTAGAACATAGAGTTAACTTTTTGTATTGGCTATTTGCACATACTGGGTTATCATGCCACGCTGGATATAACTACCTGCTTTATCTCTAGGTATGCGAAAACTACATGCCAAGCAGTTATAGGACTGTGCACATATGCATTACATCCTGTTCAGATACTATCTGAGCAGTTCAATTTTAGTTTCAAATAGCCTTTGGAAATAGAAGATTAGCTTGACACAACAAAAATAATAAATCTGTTTCTTGCATTTCTCTCAGGAGTTGAAGTGACTGATATTTCCTGATTAAACATTAAGCAGTAGGGGCACACTGCTTTTCGGCATTGATTAAAAAGAATCAAAATAGATGTACAAAAGTGAAGTAACTTCTGTAAGATTACTAGTGGAATAGATGTTTTGTAAACTCTCTTATTACTGAAACCTTGAGCAATGGAAAGACAGAAGTAGAAACTTCTAAATTTCTAAGAAACCCTCAAGTCAGCAATGAGACAAATATGAGAAAAATATGTAACATAGTCTGCAAGGGGGAAGAAAGAGGCATAGTAAACTAATAAGCAAGCAAACAAACAAACAGAAAAAAGGAATTGGAGAGAAAGAATTGAGAAGACCTGACATTGATAGAAACTTCCTGTATTGCAGGCAGAACAGCAAATTGCAAACCTGGCAGGGAACAGACATGGGAAATAAGACATGGGACAAACCAGGGCAGAAAAGGGAGCTTAGGAAAGCTAGTTCTGCTCCATATAGGCTCCTGTATTAACAGTAGTTCTCATTGCCTTTGAGGTAATCATTGGGAATGGACTGATAAAAAGTCTTTCTCCATAAATGAATTAAAAGAAAAAACAGTGTTTGTTTATTGGTTATACGTGGTGGTCCAGTTTTTCACAGAATCACAGAATCACAGAATGACCAGGGTTGGAAGGAAACTCCAGGATCGTGAATCTCCAAGCCCCCTGCCACAGGCAGGGCCACCAACCTCCCCATTTAATACCAGACCAGCCTGTCCAGGGCCCCATCCAATCTGGCCTTAAACACCACCAGGGACAGGCCATCCACAACCTCTCTGGGCAGCCTGTTCCAGCACCTCACCACTCTCTGCAGGCAACCTCCCCCTGACATCCAACCTAAATCTTCTCTCCCTCAACTTAAAACCATTTCCCCTTGTCCTGCTGTTATCTACCCTTTCAAAGAGTTGACTCCCCTCCTGTTTATAGGCTGCCTTTAGGTACTGAAAGGCTGCAATAGAACACCCCACAGCCTTCTCTTCTCCAGGCTGAACAAGCCCAGCTCCCTCAGCCTGTCTTTGCAGTGTAGATGCTCCAGTCCCCTGATCCCCTGATCATCTTTGCGGCTCTCCTCTGGAGCCTCTCCAACATATCTCTATCTTTCTTGTATTGGGGGCTCCAGACATGGACACAGATTTTTCGCCACAGATTTACCTACAAGGAGACAAACTGCAGAAAGCTTTCCTTGCCTTGTTTGCTTTTTTACCTGCTTGTTTCCAAATATAATTGTCTATTTTGGCATGAGGTTAATGAAATGATGCAAATGGCTTTTTCCAGCTGAATAATGCTCAGAGAAGCATAATAGCTAGAGATACAGCAGTAGATTATACCTTCACAATGGCTGAATATATAAGGCATTTCTAGTTTAATAGGATTCTCAAATTGGTGTCAGTTTTTATATGAAACTGTTTCAAAGTATAATTTGTTTAAGGGAATGTATTTGGTCTAGTCTGTATTTTATCTGACTTGTTATGAAGCAAATGACACTAATGTAGTTGCCCTGATTGTGTTATAATTTTAACTGCTTTTGCAATATCACTCATTTATGTGTGTGCTCTCACATATTTACTTTCTGTTTATCGCACACACATCTGTGCTGAGAAGTCTGTACACTGCTTGGAGATTCTCAAATATGTATCAAACATACACGTGTTGTTTATTTTCTTAGGTTTTGAATTTTTTGAAACAAGTGCCAAGGACAACATTAATGTCAAGCAGACATTTGAGCGACTTGTGGATATCATCTGTGACAAAATGTCCGAAAGTCTGGAGACAGATCCCAACATCACTGCTGGCAAGCAGAACACACGACTAAAGGACAGCCCTCCACCACAGCAACCCAACTGTGGCTGTTAATGCGGCTACCAGCAAAGGCAGCTCCAGCGCATTCTGTTGCCAACAGAGTATTTATGAATGGTCTATATGCCTTTATTTATACTGTCTTAGTAATTTATTTGGGAGAAAAACCTTTTATTCTACATTAGCATCTAGTTGAGTATATGTACGAAGATGGGGATATTAATAGTTTGAAAGAGTAATCTGTTTTTTAGCTTCTGGCTCTTGCATGCAGGATGGCTATTAGTTTCTCTTTTCTTTTTACTGTTTCTCATTATACTTACTTCAGCTAGTGCCATGTGACTTGCATCATCGGTTTCAAATTTTGTAGTTGAATACTTAGGGCAGCGGCCAAGGTATTTTATATTTTCTCCTGACCAAAAATGTATTTAGAAATATTACTTTAAAGAGCCAATCAGTCATTCTGTCTAGATCATTTATAAGGAACACTTCCTTGAGCATACTGCCTGAGTAAGTCTGGGCTCAGTATGTTACACATCATGTGCTTGGAAACTGTAGAAGTTAGAAGGAGCAGACCTTCAGCCTTCCTGGACCTCAAGCTACCTGCCATTCCTTTGAGATTCCAACTGGATATGGGTATGGGTGTTCAGTGCAGATTCTCAGAGATATTAGATACTTCATCCTGGCTAACTAGCTACTATGCTTACATTTTTGTTTGTTAAGCTCCTTTTGAAACTTTACTCATTTTCTCATTCCAACATGCAGATACCCTGGTAGTTTCTGCCCTAGCAGAAGAGGTCTGACCAGCTCTTTTTTCTTTCCACCAGTGTTAGATATTGAACACTGTTCAGATATTACCCCTAAGAAAGCCAAATCCATCACAATCAGTTGTTCATAGCCAAAAACTGTCTTGTCACATTGCTGTCAAACCTGCATGCTTAAGCTTTCAGGAGCTGTATGTCCCATTCAGTCACTGGGACAGCCATCACCATACTGGTTACTAATTTCACTCAGACCTAATGTAGATGTGTTGCTGATGTCAATGAGCTTTAGTTTGACCTCATTTTTTCTTTGATGAGGAAATATTTTTCATCAGAACTATCACAGATTGGCAATATTTTGAAAATAACTTTAGGAATAATAAGAAATAGTTATCATTTCCTAAGTTAAAATGAATGTATCTCTAAAATCAGGAAAAGCTGTGAAGTACACAGACACACACACAAAAAGGCATAATAAAGTACAACAAACAAATTCTGTTTCAATCAATTTAATAAAAATAGTCATATTCTAAAGTTTTAAAATGGTAATTGGTGGCACATCTATGTCCAGTACATAGTGCTTCATGCAACACCTTTATTTCTGTCACAGTGACATTTTTAAGCTAAACTGCATAATTGTGGAATTAACTGTTTTATTGTTCCTAGCAGACGGGCTTTAAGACAAGACTGACGTTTCCCTAACTGTCTGCAATAAAGAAATAAAAATAAAAATAAAAATAAAAATAAAAAAATAGGAAGACAAATTAGAAAATGAAAGTAACAGAAGGTACTGAAAATCCCTCTGTACACACTCCTGTTTTCAAAGGTTATTCATATAAACTCCTGAAAGACACTGAGGAAAATGGACACTTGGTTGTTTTTTCTCTTTCTTTTTGTTTGTTTTGTGTTGTGGGTTTTTTTTTTTTTTTTTTTTTTTTTTGTTTGTTTGTTTTTTTAACTGGTTAAATAACTGATATTAACTTCTACATGGTGAAAACGACTTTCAAGCAAGGCATATAGAGACACACGCAAAACGGAATGGCCACCAGGGGGCAACATTGGCTGCCTAACTTAAATGATCTGTCTTCATTCTAGGATTTTAGAACTTACGTCCTCTTAACAAGCTTCTTTAAACACCTATTTTCCTAGTAGACATGGAGGCTGAACTTTTACTTGCTGAATTTCACGAAGAGAAAGTATTGTCCTCTGTGGAGCTGATGAGCAGTCAGGCAGAAGAGGCACGTGTTACACATACCATAAACCGGCCTCCTACAGAGCAGTACTTTTCTCTCCCGTGTCTAAGGCAGCATGTTGGCAACTGTGCTGGGGAACTTTCAGTGACACCTTTTCACCCACTGGGTACTGGCTGCTTAGATAAAAGAAGTGATAGGACACCAAGGGTGCTTTACATGAGGTGGTGGCCAGTTTCCTTCCTCGTGCTTGTTATGTTCATTTATATATACTGGAGAAAAGTGAGCAGAACATCCTTGAGACAGCAATCAACAGCAGCCCTCATTTATTTAGAAAAGCTTTAAGTTGTATTATATGCCTGAGACATTACATCCTCAGGCAAGGTAAAGTGAATGAAGAATATCAACACAAAAGAGCTTGGGCATGTTCTGGATCATGCAGCACTGCTACAAGTGCAAATATTCACCTTTGCGCTGTGACAAGTAAAACCTCTAGCCTCTGACATACTTGATCTTCTGTATGGGATGGGGAGGTTGGGGGAAGCAGCTGCCAGAGTAACACTGACTGACTGCCACATGTTACGAGAAAGGGCTCACCTGAAGCAGAAATGCAGGGCCTAATGACTACGTAAGAACTCCTAGGTTCTTTGTATTGACGTTGCCATAGAATTCAGAATTATTCAGATTAACTTTTAATGTGTTCACATCAAATCCTTGGAGGCTTTCAAGACAAAACTAGATAAAATCCTGAGCAATCTGCTTTGACCTCTCAGCTGACACTGCTTTGAGGAGGCTGGGCTGGGACCTGCTTATGTCCCATCCAACCAGATTTATCTTACCCTCCCTTCCTCTGAAATTTGACATTTCTGGATGTTCAAGGAGAACTCTTCTCAACAGTCAGGTTTACCTACTGTTGGAAAAACAAGTTTTGATTTTCCAACCAGTGGAATAGGTTGGCTTTTGAAGCCATGTTTCAGCAATATTGAGTTTTCTGCTATAAATTTTGGTCAGATTCAGATGACAAGCATCATGAGCTCTCGATACTTCACCTTCTTAGGGTGAAACCTGGCTGTTGCAGAGGAATATGAAAGACAGAAGGGCTTCTTGGAAGTAACTTACTATTCCTTCCTCAAGCATGATGAAAATTTAGCTTGAGTTCTGTGGAAACCAACAGGAGTAGAATTTTCATTTTACTTGAAATTATGCTTTGCACTGTTACATAGCACAGAGTCTCCAACTGAAGCATGTGTCAATGTAATTCAATTACAACTGATTCTGAGACAGAACTGCAATTTTCTTAAATGCAAGAAGAGATATGTTATTATTTAATATTTTGGAAATTCCATCCTAGCCTAATCAAGGATCAAAATTCAAACAACCAATGGATCATTCTTCATCCCTATCCAGTAGTCACTGATTATGAGTTAGTCATTGGAGGAGAAGCAGTATTTGACACAGTTCTGCTAAGAGAAAGGATCAGTAATATATTAGTGATACAAGAAGTCTGGTTCATTAAATTGAAAACCTAGGGACAAGATATCCAAAATTATTTACAGCCTCACAGTTGTTGAAGTACTCACAGACTTTTCACTAATTTGTTGTCTCTCTCTGCACAGAAATAAGATTGATTGTCATGGATTCCAGTCACAAATGGCCTCTTTCACCAAAATTTAGGCCAATTGATGAGATACAACAGTTGTCATAGAGAGCATATTGCATTTTTGAGAGTTTAGATGCCTCTGGTCAGAGACTCCTGAGCTCCATAGTGCCAGCTGAACCGTCACTTCACAAACTATTTTCCAAGTTATGATCTATACTGATGCTTTTAGCAGCAAGCTAATTCTGTGCATGGATAGTACAGAAGCCTTATCATACTCTGGTATTGTACTGATTGCTGTATGAAAAACTAGTGCTCAGAAAATGTCTTGGGATCACATGGGAGCACAAGACACAGTTGGCTTCTGCAGTGCCTCCTGGCACCAACCAGCTAGAGAGCTAGCAAGCCTTGCTGAATTAACCTTCAGACACTTTTCTGATTTTGATAAAAGTTCATGTTCACAAGCATTCTAGTCTTTATAGCATAGCTAATTTACTAGTATATTTTTGTTGTTGTTGCAGTAGTTTGTTTATTTAGATCTGTTTGTTTGGTGTTTGAAATACATATAAGCTAGCTGGATTTTCTATCAAAAAATATTCTCTCTGAACAGTTGTGTTCGTGACCGTTACCTGGAACTGTTTGTTCCTCTGTGCTTATACTTAATGCAATGCTTAGAGAAACTACCTGAGCAACTACATGTCTGTGGCCTTTCCAGAGCGTCAGTCTGAAAGATTAAACTTTCTTCCCAGTCTGCTCAGCTTTGTACATTCAGCTGTACCACATGCACCTTCTTTATTTCAGGAACAAAGTATGTCATGATACACAAATTCGGCTGGAATTTGATCCCAATATTTGAGAATGCTTTGAGTTGAATTTTCAATTTTAGGGGAAAAAAAGGTGGTACAAATTCTACATCTGGTGATGATTCCTCTGTTCTGTAACAGCAGATGAAAGATGCTGCATTTGCATTCTAAAAAAACAATCTCTCCCACAAACTACTCTTTTCTATATTTCTTTGGGAGAGGCAAGTTTTATTACATGTATTTTTAAGGGCATCAACTAAATTACTGTCCTGCTGAACGACTGTTAAGACAGTTTCCTCCTTGGCCTGTTTCTTAGACAGTGAGTAGGTGAGCCTTAGGAGGACGGATATAGCAGTTTGAGACCCTGAGTAGTAAATACTTATAGATCAGCACTTAGGGAGTGTAAAGCAGTATCTCACTTCTGCCAACAGAGAAGTGAGTTCTGTTAATTTACACTGTTTAATCCATACACATAGGCTTTTCAGTACAGTCTGACTTCAGATTCTCCAAGATTCATCATATGTTTAGTGTCATTTAAAGAGGCAACTCAGTTCAATTATTTGAACAACTTTTACCAGTTTCTTTGTTAAGAAGAGGTGAATGCAGTTCACCTTACAAATTTGTTTTTTGTTTTCGTTTTATTTTTCCTTCCTTTTATTTTACTTTGTTTATCCATGGATATTCACTGAGTCAGAATTGTAACTACACACATTTAGTATGCATATGCAGCAGTATGTCTTTGACACTCACTCAGTTCCTACTGCTACTTATCTCATTAAGTGCAGCTTTCCATAAATGCCACAGTAAACTTACCCAGAACTCATTAACACCAGAAATCCATGGGATTACATCTGTAGACCATATGTTTATTTTCCATGGCTCCAGCACATGCAGGTGGCTAATCATTTATAGAATAAGGTACCTGGTATTTGATTCAGTGAAGGAGAAGCAGAAGACCAGTAACTTCAGGCTCATGCATAACATGCATTAATGAAAGCTGGGGATTGTGTACCACTTCTGGCGATAACTTTACTTGAGTAACTCTGACATGTACCTGCAACTAGTGTTAAATGAACTGTTTGTGTGTAACTCCTGTTTAATATTTTGTGAGTAATGTCAGAAGTGTCGTGGCTCAGTTGAACTGTCAGAACGTGTAACCTATATACTTGTGTTTGTGAAACTGAAGTGTCTTAAATGTTGCATGAAAATATGTTATAAAAATAGATGTTTTCTATTTTTTGAATACCTCAAAACTGAGGAATCATGGGCCAATAAGTGCAATATTTAATGACTTACTCAGTGTATATAAACCTGTGTGAAAGGGAGAAGTGTCCTGTATGTGTGGTAAGGTGTTGATGATGCCTGTGTGGCTTAAGATTTCCAGTAGCTATGTGTGTCTTGTAGTAAAATTTATATAGTAAATGCTTTATCAGTGTAGTGTAAAAATACTCTATTCTTAAGTCATTTAAACTATTTTTCATATATTCAAATATGACATGGTAAAAGATGTCTGTATGTTTATTGCAAGTGCATGTCAATTTTACTTTTAGAACTGAGTGTGTCCTCTTTGGAAATGGCCACATTACATCGACACTAGTGGGACAACACATTTAGTCAGAAGATGCTTGTAAACTTGTCTGAACTATCTGCATATATTTTTAAAGCATGTTCCCTAGATACATTAGAATAACCTCCTAGAGCGTTATCAGCTATGTTATCTGTTTGTCTATATTGCATAATATCATATAAGTGTGTTTTAATATGATATAGTTAACTTGTGATATCTGAAAAATTTAATAGGAGTATCCAATACTCTTGCAGATAACTTTGCAAACTTTAGTAGGTGCCCTGATTTAACATTTTTTGGGAACAGCCAGAAGGTCATAGTCAAAGTAGTCTAGCACAGTGGACAGTGACTTTAATTAGTTATGTATGTCAGTTCATTTCCTTAACTTTTCTATATCCTAAAGAAGGAAAATAAATAGAACATTAAATATATTCACCCAGACTTTTCACTCACTCAACAGCTACATGGTCCTTAGTATAGTTGGAAAAAGTGCAGTCTAGAATCTAACCAAGACATAAAAATGAGAGATCCAATCATTCATATTTCCTCTCCTCTTACCCTTGCATATTTCTGATAATTCTCTAAGCACATGAGCAAGGCCATCACTATTCAGCAAAACTCTCAAATCTTTAGGGCACCTGTGGGACTTCTAACCCTGAAACACCTATCCACCAGTGGTTCCCAGTTGTGCCTATGGACTCCACAAAGGAGAAGCTTATTCTGTTAATTTTTGCTATACCTCTGGTTTCAAAGAGAGTGTGTCATGATCCCTGGAAATCTGCTAAGTAAAGTTAGGCCACTGAGACTGGGACAAGGAGAGTAACTGCTTGTACTGAAATTTTTCAAAAAACCCATTTTCATTAAAAGGTGTCTAAGTATATTTTTAGTTTTACATTTTTGTAGACAATATACTAAGTTAACTCATATGGTTGGTTGGTTGCTTGAGTTTTGTTTTGTTTTGTTTTAATTTAGACTTACAAAGAAAAGAATCGAAGTTTAAGGCCTGCTGGAAACCACTGGCTTTCCTGTCTGCACATAGTTTCTCTGAGAAAGCAAATAGCCAAATTGCATTAAGTAGCACAGGACAGCACTTGCAATGACCTGAGCAGCCCTTAAAATTCTTCCTGCTTTTATACCTGCTGCTATGAAACCGCTTGCAAAATTATACAGTTTGGGGTAAAATGAAAATTAATTTTGAGAGAATTTGAGATTTCTTAGGAAAAGAAGAAAATTCTGGACATCTTTATAGCTAAGCAGCAGATAAAATAACAGTCCTAATAGGAAGTACCACTTAAGTGCATATATACAGGCTGCTACAGGACTGGGGATATATTACCTAATTTTTTATTTTGCTAAGTGACCTGAGTATTCAAGGGCTGGCAGATAATTTTACCTACTATTTTTATTATTCCTTATTCACCTATGAATATATACACAAGGACAAATACCTTGAAAATATGTAGCTGTTCTGGCTCCTTCAAGCTAACTTGCTGAATTGTTCATGACGATAAGTTGTTCAAGTTCTTGCTAAGGATACATTTGTGAGGGGATGAGACTCAATCTGTCCCTCCTCCACCAGCTACTTCTGCAATATAGTGACTGTCGTTCTGAAAAATACATTAGTTTAAAATGCTGCTGGGTGACAAATGTTGTGAATCTTCTGCATTCATCCACAGGAGTTCCTGTCTGAACGTGAAGTACAAGTTTTGTCCATGTGCAGAGTTTTAAATATATGTGGACGTAGAGACTGTGTGTATTCCATTAAATATTCTGTTCGTATGTGACTTCTGTATACCAAGTGGATTTTGTTTGTTTAGCTTTCTTTTTGCTGAGAGACTTTTTTTTTTTCTCTTTTCAATTACAATAAATATTCAAGAGACTATATTCATGAATATCCTAGTTGTGGTGGCATAGTCTTACCCTCATTCTCCCTCTCTTTTTACCTTCTACAACTGTGAAAAAATGACTTCCTTTTTGATAATTATAGCCATCTGCAATAATTCATTACTGAATATTCCCTCAGCAGCACTGCTGAGTCTTAGATCCATCTCCACCCCATGGTTCACTGGACATTTTGCCTTAGGACTTTGTAGAAGAAAGATCAGAGATTTTCCTACTAAAAGCACAATGTTGTGGCATCCTACATGTTGGCCTTTAAGCATGAGGTAAAGCTTTCTAGTTTTCATTTATCATTCTACAAATTGCTAAAGCACCTGCTCACTGGAGTGCACTTGCAATTCAGTAGCTCCTGTTCCTTGTCATTGTTGCACTGTGCTTCAGTCAAGTCTCCCAGTTTTTCTATTACCTTAACATCTCATCTGCAGAGCAAATATTGTCAGATTAATTCCCAATTCTCACCCAAAACAAGGAGCTTCCCAGCATATTACTGAGGATCCCTCATCTCTAAGGAGGTTTTGCTGAGCAACTCAAATCCCTGATTCACAGAGCTTGTCTTTATAGCAATGGCTCTTGTTACTGAATGGCCTCTGAGAATGGAAGTCATCCCAGCTACAGCAAACATAGTAACTTCCCATAACCTTGGCTTGCCACTGATCTCTGAGATTGCCCCCAGTGTACTTGCTCTGCCTATTGGGGCAAGTGGAAAACAATTGGGAATGAGGGGTAAGAGGTGAAGGATAAGGGAGAAGACACAGACATATTTGTCCCTGAGTGCCGTAAGGCGAGCCATAGGGGAAGACGACTGGTGTGGATGAGCCATTACTGTTGAGACTCAGGGAGAAAAAGAGAGTCTACGTCCTCTGGAAGAAGGGACAGGCTGCTCAGGGAGATTACAAAGAAGTAGCTAAGGTATGCAGGGAGGAAGTTAGGAAGGTGAAAGCCCAACTTGAGCTCAGGTTGACCTCTGCAGTAAAAGACAATAAAAAATCCTTTTATAAATATATCAACAGCAAAAGAAGAACCAAAGATAATTATCATCCTATACTTGATGCAGCAGGGAAGGTGGTCACTGAGGACAAGGAGAGGGCAGAGATCCTCAATGCCTTCTTTACATCTGCCTTCAACAGCCAGGCCAGTTGTCCCCTGGGCTTTTTATGCCCTGATCTGGAAGTCTGGGACACTGCTCAGAATATGCACCCAGCGATTCCGGTGGAGACAGTCAGAGAGCTCCTCCACTGTCTGGATTGTCACAAATCCTTGGGACCAGATGGGCTGCACCCTTGGGTGCTGACAGAGCTGGCAGGGGTGATTGCTGAGCCCCTCTCAGCCATCTATCAGTGCTCCTGGTTAAATGGTGAGGTCCCAGGGGATTGGAGGCTTGCTGATATGACTCCCATCTTCAAGAAGGGCCATAAGGAGGATCTGGGGAACCATAGGCCTGTTAGCCTGACCTCGGTACCAGGGAAGGTTATGGAGCAAATCATCTTGGATGAGATTGCATGGCATGTGCGTGGTGTCCAGAGGATCAGGCCCAGCCAGCACAGGTTCGTGAAAGGCAGGTCATGCTTGACCAACCTCATCTCTTTCTATGACTGGGTGACCAGTCTGATAGATGAGGGAAGGGCTGCTGATGTAGTCTTCCTAGACTTCAGCAAAGCCTTTGACACAGTCCCTCAAAGGCTTCTTCTGGGGAAAATGGCTGCCCGTGTTCTGGACAGATATACACTTCTGTGGGTAAGGAACTGGCTGGAGGGCCGTGCCCATTGGGTCGTGGTGAATGGAGTGAAGTCCAGCTGGTGACCCGTTTCAAGTGGTGTCCCCCAGGGATCGGCACTGGGACCCATCTTGTTTAATATCTTTATTGATGACCTAGATGAGGGGATTGAGTGCACCCTCAGTAAGTTTGCAGATGACACCAAGCTGGGAGGTGGTGTTGATCTGCCTGAGGATAGGGCGGCCCTTTAGAGGGATTTAGACAAGCTGGATCACTGGGCTGAGGTGAATGGGATAAGGTTCAACAAGGCCAAGTGCTGCGTCCTGCATTTTGGGCACAACAACCCAATGCAGCGTTATAGGCTTGGGGATGAGTGGCTGGATGACTGTGAAGAAGAGAGGGATCTGGTTGGTGCTTGGCTGAACGTGAGCCGACAGTGTGCCCAGGTGACCAAGAGGGCCAACAGCATCCTGGCCTGCATCAGAAATAGTGTGGCCAGCAGGAGCAGGGAGGTGATCATCCCCCTGTACTCAGCACTGGTGAGGCTGCACCTCGAGTACTGTGTTCAGTTTTGGGCCCCTCACTACAGGAAAGATGTTGAGGTCCTGGAGCGTGTCCAGAGAAGGGTAACGAAACTGGTGAGGGGTCTGGAGCACAAGTCTTATGAGGAGCAGCTGAGGGAGCTGGGATTGTTCAGTCTGAAGAAGAGGAGGCTCAGGGGAGACCTCATTGCACTCCACAACTTCCTGAAGGGAGGTTGTAGCGAAGAGGGATTTGGCCTCTTCTCCCTGGCAAAGAGCAGGACAGGTGGTAATGGCCACAAATTGTATCAGAGGAGGTTTAGGTTGGACATAAGGAAGAACTTTTTCTCTCAGAGAGTGGTCAGGCACTGGAATGGCTGCCCAGGGAGGTGGTGGAGTCGCCATCCCTGGCAGTGTTCAAGAGGCGTCTGAACAACGTGCTGCATGATATGGTTTAGTGCCAGTGGTGGCAGTGGTGATGAGGAGACGGTTGGACTAGATGATCTTATAGGTTGTTTCCAATCTTGTGATTCTATGATTCTATGATTCTACTTCTGACTGACATCTTGGAACCAGGGTATTTTTTCATTATTTCTATTTGGAAAAGATTACTGACTTTAATCATGCAGAGAGTAAATCTCAGACGGATAGATGAGAATGGTGATCCAAAAGGATAAAACCTGTTTCAACAACAGGTGTTTCTTGCTCATGAAAACCCATTTGTATCATTCTGTCAGAAGCAGAACTAGAGTAGGATATAGAAAGTTCCCAACTGCCAATGAAAAAAACTTCAGAAAAGATGATGTAAAGGGAAGAAACAAATTGATGCAGAAAATATGCCTAATTTGATTAAGGGCAAAGAAATGGGCAAAATTTCCCTGTGAAGGTAAGGGTGGATGATTTGGCAATAGTATGTATCAAAACTGGGAAAGACAAACTGCAGGCTTACACCCAACCAAATGGACTCCACGGCTTAATCAGAAAGCTGAGGCCATTAAGAGCCAAAATTTGAACAAAATTATGTACTGTGCAAATATTGTGCTGTGAAATGAAGAACAAAGGTCCCTTCAGAAATTTTATCAAGTGCCTTAATTTACCTATGTGTCTGTCTGCACACATGCAATATCCTGACAAGTTAAATCATAAGGCAGAGGATTTGAAACTTAGCTGGATAGTATAGAAAAGCTAGGTCATGGCAAGCTCATGTTGTCAGTGGTAGGCACAGGCAATGGGAACATGGTGTGAGGTCCTGTCCCCCCTGATTTGGTAGACAGAGAGTCTGCCTAGGGCCTGATCCCAGTGTGCTTGGGCTCTGTCAGGCCTCGAGGTGCTGAAGGAGCAGCATCAGGAGGAGACATCCCAAATTGATGCATGACTTGCTTTCCCAGAGAAGGGGAAGGAAGATGAGACCAGAGACCACTCCGACAGAAGAAAAAAGGTGTGGAAGGGCAAATACTCACTCAAACAGCACATCACTGGAAGAAAAAAAGCCACATGGACATAATAAAATTATAGAATCTTATTTGGTGTGCACACATTCAGGCACACAGCAGACAGACTTGCTGGTAAGCCTGTTCCAGGCTGCTGGGCTTTCCAAGGACCCAGGAAATGTGTATGCTCTTGTTTCAAACAATTGCTTGTGGTAAGAATCTAAGTCTATGAATAGCTGTAGAACATCTTAGGGTGCAACCCAGGATGCCTGCCCCTCATCAGCCTCTTCAGCTTTTCAGATTAAAATAAAGTTTAGGAACATAGCATCAAAGCAGCTATTTTTTACAGCCCTGCCCAACTTCTGTTTCACGAACATGTATTCAAAGTTGGCTAGACCACGTCTTCACTGTTAATGCTATTTTTACTGCTCTGCAAGGAAGAAAAAATACCTGATGTCTGGCCCTGGCCTATAGGATGGCAGGCACTACCACAAGCCAGCAGCACAAGGTGTGCCACGTGTTCAGCTCTGCACGCTGTCCACCAGTCCTGCCACAGAGCAAGGTAGCAGCTGGTGGGTGTTGCAGCTGGAACTTGCCTTCAGGCCCTCTCTTTTATTTCCATTTTGGAACAACATCAGAAATCAGACATAAAATAAAGCCCATGTCAAACTGCAGTTTCTTTTCTCTCTTCAGTAATTAACAATAGAAAGATGAGTTTTTTGACGTGTTCTCTGTGTGAGGACACATGTCTATCCACACACCACCTGGCAGAGCAGAAAAACACTCTGGTTTTCCTGTATCACTAAAGCAACATGCAGCGAGCACAGATTGTTATCTACACAGGGTAAAAACATCTTCTCTAACATTGCTGATGGGGATAACATCCTCCCTCTGCCTTTCGGGACTCTGTCAGGACCCAGTGTGTGGTGGCCATGCCTGAGCAAGAGCAGTACAGTTCTCACAGGGCAAGTGCACAGCTCCTTTCCTTTCTTATATGAATCCTGTGCTTTTGTTCAGCTGCCAACTTTTATTTCATGGGTAATTCCCATAACTTGGTATCAGGGGCACTGGACCCTGGGATGAGAATTTCAACTTAATTCCCTTTCAGCACATGACTTTCCACTAATTACTTTCCAGAAATATAATAGTAGAGGTTTTCCTACTGCATAAGCAGATAATGTATTCCCTATTGCACTTCAGAGGAAGACAGAAAGACCGCTCATTAACCTGATAAACCTTCTCTACTGCATTATCAGTCCTGGCTGACAGTAAACTGCTCCACACAGCCCTGTAACATAAGAAGGATGTGGAGCTGCTGGAGCAGATGCAGAGGAGAGTCACAAAGATGAGCAGAAGGCAGGAGCACCTCTCCTATGAAGAAAGGCTGAGGGAGCTGGGCTTGCTTAACCTGGAGAAGACTCCAGGGGGAAACCTTACTGCAGCCTTCCAGTACTTGAAGGGATCTTACAAGCAGGGTGGAGACCAACTTTTTTCATAGCTTAATAGCAATAGGACAAGGGGCGATGGCTTTAAAGTAAAAGAGAGGAGATTAAGGTTAGATGTTAGGAGGAGATTATTTTCTCAGAGATCACTGCACAGAGAAGCTGTGAGTGCCCCATACGTGGAGGTACTCAAGGCCAGAATCCAGAGATCCTGGGTAGCCAGAGCTGGTGGTGGCAGCCAGTCCACAGCTTGGGGTTGGAACATTGTGAGCTTCAAGGTCCCTTCCGAATGAAGCCATTCTATGATTCTATGAAATCCCTGACTTGGTGTGGAATGCACCTGGCAACTGCTGCCAAAGCAAAGCGGAGAAACCACAGAACTGCATTTTGGGGACTCATCGACAACAGGCTTTCTCTCTGCACTGAGCTCACTGGTGGCCCCGACCTTGTGAGCATGTTTCCGTTGTCTGTCAGAGCCAGGTGCTTAAGTGCTAGGCAAACAGATGCCTTCCCCCTGTTCACTGCTTACACTTCAAAGATAACGGTGACCTTTTGGTGCTGAAATTCTGGGAAGTGAGTCCTGTTTCCTGAAAACACTTCAGTAATCAGAAGAACCACTCGCTGTGCCAGGAAAGGCAAGGACAAATTCTGCATCTGGATAACAAGCTACATGTAGGGGCAACGAAGAGAGACAAACCGCGGCAGAGGAAGGCTGCTGTGCCCGCCGGTTTCGATGACCACACAGAGCTCAGCAGAGCTGCTCCCAAGTACGGGCAGAGGAAACCCCGCTCCTGAGGCAGCGCGCTGGCTGCACTGCTGCTGCTGTCCGGAAGGTGCTGCTCCAGCCCAGCGAGCGCTTCGCCTCGCGGTGCCGAAGGGAACAGACACAGCACTGAGCAGGTTACTTCAGCCGCTACAACCCACGGCCCAGCAATGAGGGGCTCGGATAAAATCTGGCTTTCTGCCGCTGTACTGCGCACGGAAATAAAAACATCAGAATTTTGGTTTCTGGTCTCAGCAGCGCACGGCTCCGCGCAGGTGCTGCGGGTGAGGTGTCCGTGCGGAGTGCACTGCGTTAGATGGCCCCCTAACGTGTGCGTGCCGCAAACGCACCGCTCGCAGCCGCGTGCCCGGCCCGGCCCGTGCTGCCGACTGCGAGGGTGCCCATGAGGGGCAAGTCCGCCTTCTTGGTTTACACTGCTTGAGAACATTCGGAGTCTGAAGAGACTTTCCTGACTGTGCCTGCTGACGTAGGGGGAAATATGGTCTTCAAACGATTGAACATTACGTATTGCTTTTGTATGTTACAGGCACGCTGTGGTCACAAGATCATCCTCCCACATTGCTGCCTGCTGCATTGGAAGCCATCTAAAAAGGGGCTGGCTCAGAAGATGATTGGTCAGCAGCTATGCCTGCCAGCAAAGACAGATGTTTGAGAAGGCTCTGGCAGGAGCCAGACCCACACCATGAGAAATCAGAGGGGAGGCTGAGACATGCACAGGCAGGGTGGACCACCAGGGAGCTTTAGGCTACACAGAAAGCACAGCGGAGTAGGGTCATGAAGTGCAATAAGGTCTCCTCACAGCCTTCTGCTTTCCGAGCTAAATAAGCCCAGCTCTCTCAGCCTGTCTTCTTAGGAGAGGTGCTCCAGCCCTCTGATCGTCTTAGTAGCCTTCCTCTGGATCTTCTCCAACAGCTCCACGTCCTTCCTGTACTGGGTGCCCAAGGCCTGGACACAGTACTCCAGGTGGAGCCTTAAGAGGGCAGAGTAGAGAGGGACAATCACCTCCTTGTCCCTGCTGGTCCCTCCTTTTCTGGTGGAACCCAGGATATATTGGCCTTCAGAGCTGCAAGAGCACACTGCTGGCTCATATTCAGTTTTTCATCCTTCAGGATCCTCAGGTCCTTCTTCGCAGGGCTGCTCTCAAGAAGGAAAGAACACCATCCAGAGGGGTCTGGACAAATTTGAAAAGTGAGTTCACGAGACTCTAATGAGGTTCAGCAAGATCATGTGTAAGGTATTTCACCTGAGTTGGGGAAATTCCAGATATGTGTACAGACTGAGAGAAGACACACTGAGAGCAGCCCTGCTGAGAATGACTTGAGGGTTCTGGTGGATGAAGAGCTGGACATGAGCCAGCAGTGTGTGTCTGCGGCCTTAAGTATCCACATCAGCAGGGTGGTGGACAGCAGGGAGAGGGAAGGGGTTGTACCCTTCTACTCTGTCCTCATGAGGCCCCACCTGCAGTTCTGTGTTCAGGCCTGGGTCTGTCTGCACAAGAAAAATGTGAAGGTGTTGGATTGGGTCCAGAGGAGGCCACAAAGATGATCAAAAAGCTGCAGCACCTCTCCTGCAAAGAAAGACTAAGAAAGCTAGGCTTATTTCTCTTGGAGAAGGGAAGGTTCCAGGGAGATTCATAGTGGCCTTTCAGTACTCTACGCAGTTTGATAGTGATAGGACAAAAGGGAATGTCTTTAAACTAAAATAAGGGAAAATTAGGTTAGATAACTGGGGAAAAAATTCCTGAGAGGGTGATGAGGTGCTGGCACTGCAGCCCAGAGAAGCTGTAGGTGCCCCATCCCTGGGGTTGGTCAGAGCCAGGTTGGATGGGGCCCTAAATAGGATGAGCTGGTGGGAGGCAACCCTGCCCACAGCAGAGGTTTGGAACTAGATGAACTTTGAGATTCCTTCCAACCCAAGCCATTCTATCATTCTATGATATACAAAGAGGCAAAATTAGGTAATCTGGGGGAATATCAGGAGGACAAAGGAATCCAGAGAACTGGCAAAGCACCCTGCTGATGGAAAGCAAGAGTGAAGTCTTACTGCCCGGCTGCTGAGGACAAAACAAGGTCAAATACTTTAATTCTTCACAAAAGCCAGTTCTGGAAAAGAATCTGTTCATTTGTTTGCTCTTGCTGTTGCTGTTCAGTGAAGAAATCCCCCAATTTCTTCTTTTTTTTTTTTTTTTTTTTTTCTTTTTCTGAGTATTTTGCCTTGGGAGCATTCTGTCATTTCATCTTCCACAGGAAGAATTTTCCACTTGTAACGGCCTTGCTTAGCAGAAGGCTGCTGTTCAGTCTGGTCAATAGTTCAAGCTGTCCTACTGTGCAAAATCCACTTATCCATCACAGAGATCACATCCACTGTGATCTCTGCAGACGAGCACAAAGCCAGGCTGCTTTCCAGCATCACCCCATCAAGATGGGGGGATGCCTGAGAGCTGCTCTCCAGATTAGAATAAGAGCTGAAGCGTGGGCTCAGAGTGCCTGCAGTGCATACGGTCATTTTGGCCACATTCAGCGTGAGAAAAGGAGAACACCTTGAAGAGCTGAGAGCTATTATATCTCAGGAGAAGCCCTCACTCTGAAAGCAATTGGATCCTGAAGACGTGCATTTTGACCTCACCTTTCCCACCCTCGCTGCTCTATGCTCGGTCCGGCAGCAGGGGGCGGCAGAGGCAGAGGCGGGACGTGCCTCTCCCCGGAGGGACGGAGCGGGGTGCCGAGCCCTGCCGTGCTGCGTGCGCCTTCCGTGTACCTTTCCCCTCAGGTTGCTCTTACGTGTACTCACAGTCCCACCCCAACCCCGCTTTTTTTTTTTTCATCCCCTCCCTCCCCCGAAATTCTATAT
Organism: Lagopus leucura; assembly: GCF_019238085.1. Classification (NCBI taxonomy): domain Eukaryota; kingdom Metazoa; phylum Chordata; class Aves; order Galliformes; family Phasianidae; genus Lagopus; species Lagopus leucura. The sequence continues at coordinate 8,835,822 of NW_024962268.1, read as the reverse complement.
ATATTATTATTTACTTATTCATTTTCCAAGTGAAGAGCTGTTTTCTTTTGGCCACCACGTGGCAACATGACTTTTTAAAATTTAAGCTCTGTGCCATCTGCTGAGCCACTTGCACATTTCCTGATCTTCTACCTTTACCTCCATCTCTCCAAGCGTGGGAAAAATGTATGTTCCCTTCAGGCCCTGTTCCCCCTTATCCCACACGGGCCCCATTCTGTTTCACCCACAGCACGCACGTTTGACGGCAGCTGCTGACGTTTTCTAAGTCTGTCTTTAATTATGGCTTTCAATATTCTCATTCCGCTAATTTCCCAAACCATGGGTCTGACTCCAGGAAGGCTGTGAGATAGGCGCCTAAAAGACGTACAATATATTGGCTTCATCTGCTCTATTGTCTGGTGCATAGGGCTTTTTGTCAGTGCTCCAAGTGTGCCTGGGATGTGTTGAGAGATGCTGCTTAGGTGAGGGCAGAAAGAGCAAGCGAAAAAAGATGCTTTGTGCTGCCAGTTCTCCCATCTTTGTAAAGAGACTTGGGCAGTGATGCTCTCCCACTGCTCCTTGCAGATTCCCTTGTCTGTTTCCATGTCCAAGCTCAGCATCACAATGTTCCACTTGCCTCTGATGCAATTACTCTTTATTGCTGAAAGACCTACTAGCTTTAAGACAGGATACTATGCACTGAAAAGCCTGGGGGCTTACTTGAATTTCTGCATTTATGCATACACCAGGGCTGATGCATCCACCAGTGCTTCCAGGTGGGCTCACAGAGCCATGCAGAAAGTTTGTTTTGCCCGGGTCTTGTCACCCGGCCAGAAGCAGGGAGTGCTGCAGCACAGCACCACTGCCTATGGTGGCCTGGGCAGGGGGCTGGCAGGCAGAGACACCCATGGGAGGGAAAATACGTGACTTCAGGGATCTGCAGGGTGTGCTGCGGTATCAGTGTGGGTCTCCCACCCCAATCCTTGTCCCTCTTGGCCATGGGAGTAAGGATATAGGACTTCCAGCAGGTGAATGAGAAACATCTTTCCCACATTCTTTGTATCCAGTGACATGCAGAAATCAAACTCTACAGCCATATTAAGGATATAGAGCAGATATATTTATTTCAGCAGTGTGCATACACTGGGTGCAAGGGAGATAGATTCACTCAACTTGCAGATCATGAGGAAATAAACGTGCTACAGACATAGGCTGAACTGTACACAATCGTTTTCAGGAACTTGGATACATACTCATTAGATTTCTGAGAACCCATTAGCATACAGACATTCCCCCTTGTGTGTGCATAGTGAGTTGTGGGGGTCTCCTAGTGGTTATGGGATGAAGGCTCATCATCTTCCTCACAAAGGCTCATAGTCATCCTCACGGTAAACTTCTGACCCTGCAGGAGGGGCAGCCCCCAACTCAGTCCTAGCCTGCCCTGAGGACATCTTATCACCTCCCTGCCAGACGTCCTCCTGCTGTTCTCAAACTCTTATCTTTACGTTTTCTACCCCCCTCATTGTCTCAGTCCAAGAGTCTGCAATCCCCATTCTTCTAACAACCTCTACATATTTGCTTCTGTAAACTATCTCAGTCTCTATCCCCAGTTCCTGTGAAGTCCTTTTATCATCTTTTACTGTAGGGCCCTTCATCGTTCACCTGTGCATTCTGTTCTCACTCTCTTTCCTCTCAGACAGGGGAGAAATCATCGAGAAATGTAAAAAGAAGGAGTTTATGCAAGATGTCAAAGCAAGGAAACATAATAAGGAACATAGGAAACACTCTCTAGCATGCTGCTAAGAATCCTTTGCTACATTTCTTTTGCCTTCTTTTCCCATTTTGCATCAAATGGCAGGTGTTTGGTGCATAAGGCCGCAGTCTACAAAAATGCTGCATCCCACTGCAAATTCTGCAAAAAGGGATTCTCTTAAAAGCCTGACCGTAAGAATGACTCATCATCATGCTTTAAAAAAAAATAATAAAAATTACATTTTCCAAAATATTTACTGCATAGTTAAAGCTTATAAACCTGACTTTGAAGGCTGACAGACCCATTAGGGAAATAGCAGGAACTCCAAATATATTTCTGTTTATCTCCTTGCTTAAGAGAAATGTGCTCACCCCTGGACCTGTTCTCGCTCCCCATTGGCAGTTCAGCATATGCCTGTCTGCTTGTCTGTCAGGGACAGATTGGCCCCGCTGAGTCAGGCAAAGTCTGCAAATGTCTCTTACATAGCTACCCCATGGCTGGAGCCTTTGTACTAACATTAATTTAAACACTGGGGGAGAGCGCAGAACTGGCTACAAATGTCTGGGTGACCTCCTCCTAAAACATCTTCCCTGAATAGTAGAGAAAACAGCTTCTCTCATCATGCTCCCTGCATCTAAGTTATCACAACCTGTCCCCAACAGCTCTGCCAATGCCTAGTTCTGCCAGGACTGAGACTCTTTATCTCAGCAACCTGCCTAAATTTGCCCGCAGCAAACAATTAGGAAAAGTAATCCAGCTCTGATTTATACAGTCACAGCAGCAATCATTGCCTGAAAGAATGGGCAGCACTAAAAATACAAAAAAATGAACTATAGAAATGATTGCAAGGCTTTTATCTCACTTCAGGCACAAATCTCCAGTACAGCGAGCTTTTTCCCAGGAGGACTGCTGCGGCTATCCATTGTAAAGCATCCCTTACCATCTCTGTTTTCAACTTTATATGCCCCAACTTTAAGCCATCACTTCTTTTCTGTACCAGTCAAGGCTTTCTCTCTGAAGGATGTCCATGGAAGACAAAGATAACTTGTCAAGACCTATTCAATAAAAAAAGCCAGCTACCTCCTGATTACTGTTCACTTCCCTTGTCAAATGCTGCTGAGGCAAGGGCAACATGGAGGACTTCACTTCTGCTTCCAGTGCCATCCTGCCTGCCCCCTCTTCTGACTCCACTAGCTCTGAATTTCTCAGCTTAAACTGGAATTGACTGACAGCAGCAAGAAGGGGTATGTTCCTAGCTGGACTAGCAGCTGTGAAACCCACCAGGTCACAGACAGGGTCACAAAGTGAGCTCACAGCACACTGCATTAGGCTTTGATTTTTAAATTTGATTTTATAATTGATTTCATGGCCATTAAATAACCGAGTGAAAAATGTTTCATATTCCTATTACATGTTTCACACAGCCTGAGGCCACATGGGGTTTTTGGACAACAGAAAGACACATAGCAGCAAGCGAGCTACCAGTGTGCTGGAGGAGCTCCTTTGGCAAAGGGAGCATCACTCCCACCCAGCTGCAGCAGGAAAGCAGCAGAGTTCAAGGCTGTAGGGAAGGTTTTCATCTCAGCCTGAGCTCAGAGAAGCACAGACCATGCTTATGACCATCCTCCTCCTCAGGCACAGGCAGCAGAAACCCAAGCCATCGTAGGGCTTTGGGTATGAAAGATTTGACCAGTAAATAGGTCAGAAAGCCTCTTGCTTGGCCTGAAATACATCTCTAATGGAATGTGTAGAGAGTACAGTCCCATACGAGTGACTGCCACACACAGCATTTCCAGCTAGCACTTGGAGATCTCTGTGCAATAATGTTTGGGGTCAGTGCCAGCAGGGAAGATGGATTCGGCTCACCCAGTGACAAACCGTGCTTGTCTGCCTTCAGTCTGTGCACCTGCCTAAAATGTGTGCAACACATTTGACTGTGAGCTGGGCAGAGCGGAACAGCACCAACATGAATTTATGCTCCCTGAGTTTATGAATTGTGCTAAACTGATGCATAAACTGCCACTGACTTCAGGTATGCAAACTACACTTGTCCCTCAGGACCAAAAGAAAGGCCCATCTGTGCTAGTGAGGCTCAGAAAAGCCCCCATTTCTTCAGAGCAGGACCAGAGCAGGTGCAAGGTGTCAGATGAGGAAAGATGCTTGCAGGCATAAGGGGCTGTTTGGCAATCCTGGCAAACTTAGGGCTTTTTGAAAGATGTGGCAATGAACAGAGCTATTTACAAAGCATCTCAGCAAAGAAAGTGTCATGTGAGAATTAGGAAGTATCAGGTATAGAGCAGGTGTGGAAGTTTGCACATATTGAGGGAAAAGTGGAAACTCTAAGGAAAAATGAAATGGAGAATATGGGAGCTGCCTGAGACTATGAAAGCATCTTCTTTTTCATACCAGCACCTCTGTACTTCCTGCTTCTTGAGTGAGAGAAGAAGCTGCCTATCCTCAAAGGGAAGCGGAGCTTCACAGACTAGAGAGGTGCAGGGTGACAGAGCCTGCACAGTGGGTAACCTTCACTAATCCACCACCATGTCATGCACTTGCATTTAATGAGGGTCCTTGCAAACATGTGGATTAACTTGATAGGGATAACAGCAATGCTCATAAGGCCAGTTGTCAGCTCCCCTGCTGCCTGCCCCAAGGCTGCGTGAATGCCTCCTTTATATGTGTCCATGAACTGCAACAGTCCAGGAATGACTTTGCAGACAGTTCTGCTGCAGGATGGGGTTATCTCAAGGAAAGGCTGATGCAGATGGCAACTGCCCCTGCTACAGGAGCTTAGCCTGCTTCTGCCTGAATGCCTCCATTAAAGGCTGGAGGCCTTGGATAAAGTCATGTAAAGCGTGCCGACAGCAGTCAATTCCAGGAAAACCCTGAGTGCATTGATGGAGAAGGGCCTTCCGGGATGAAAGAGATATTGGCTATCATTTCAGTGGAAAATCTCTACCTTTGGTGCACGACTGCTAGATCTTCTAAGTTCTTTTTTAAAATCTGGTTCGCACACTGAAGTGTGTGAAAAAATGAAAAAAATGGTCAAGGAATTGCCATGAGGTAATTCTGGTTGCTGTGCTGAGGTTTTCCAGTTCCTGATGCCCGGATAGGTTACACTCTAATGCACTGTGTCCAGTAGATAGAGGCTTTTCACAGAGCTGCAATAAAGATTCTCTCATGACAACTATGCTATAACTCTCCAAATAAAAATAATTTCAAGTATCTGCTTACAATCTCGCAAATGTTTTGCAGTCCTTTTAATTCTCCAGCACCTGGCTAAAGACTCTTTAGTTATTATTTTATGGTTTTTGGTGCTCAGGGTTTTACCCTTATTGTAACCACTTAGTGATCATCAATAAATTCCATTATTTTTATATTTAAAATGGGATAAGCTCTGCAGTGGAAAGAATGGTTTCCTCTACTACTTACAGCGATAACTGTCTCTGGAAAGAATTCAAAATGTACAATGTTTTCATCTTTCAGCAAAGCAAAAGAACAGGGGATCCTCTCAAGGGATCAAGACTCCTCTCCACCAGGTTCATTGCTTTTCATATGGTCAGAATGGAAAACAATGTTCCCCCACCCCCCCCCCCCCCAAAAAAAAAGAGCCTTTTAATATAATTCAGTGAAGCATTTGTTAAATATCAAACACTTTTTTTTTTTTTCTTTGCATTGCATTGCATTGCATTGCATTGCATTGCTGCATGATGATTCTGTTCAGCTGTGTTTTTCTTAAATGGTCTTGAGTCAACAGAGAAATAGAAGTTAAATTCTACTGTTACTGTGTGCTAAAAAAGCTGTCTTCCCACTGCAAAAAGGTCAGAACATACACTAGAAAAACAGTGATGTGTATAAAAAGAGGTGTTCGACACAAGACAACAGCAGTTATTTTCAATGAGCACAGATCATTGATGATCATATATCAAATGTGTAAAGTCTGATTAACCTTTCCTGTCCATGTTAAAAAAGAACTTCTCAATAAAATTGCAGAATTATTTACAGTGATGTAACCAATGTATTGGGCTTACATGTCAGGGTTTTGGTATCAGGAAGGCTGCAGTTGTGGCCTCTGCAAGCCAAACCCTGCAGTGCCTGATAGCAGACTAGTGTGAGCTCCAGCTGCTTCAAAAGGGAACTCCTGCTGGGAAAGCTGAGCCATGAGAAAGTATAGGTGCACCACTGGCAGGGAAAAACTGCTGCACTATAGCAGCAGGGAAAGAGGAGTGAGAAGTGTGAGAGAAGCCCCAAGGTAGTGCAGGACAGGAGCTGCTCCAGATATAGAGCAGCAGCTCCTTGCAGCTCAGGAGAGGCCCACGAAAGAGCAGGCTGTCCCCTGCAGCCCTCTGGGACCACTCAGAGCAGATCTCCCTTGCAGCCACAGAGGAGTCCATGGTGCAGCAGTGGCTGAAGCCTGGAGGAGGCACAGCCCATGGAGAGCCTTCTTAGATCTGAGAACACCGAGGCCCAATAATTTGTGTTTTAAGCTACAGGAGATTCTTTATCAAACCTGCCAAAGACTGCGGAAGTCTTCACATATTAAAATATACTGAACTACTCAGTGCTTCCGAAGTAACAATTGTAGAGTGTGTTCATAGTGATCTGTATATATATATATATATATATATATATGAAAATCTGGAATCATAGAATAATCATCAAAATAATTGAAACTGGGAAACTTTTGTTTGAAGTGAGATTTTAAAAGTTCAGCTTGTTAGGACCCACGCTTGTTTTACTAGCACTGTCATGACTAGCTGTTTTCTGATTGTGGAAATAAATGTACAATTCATAGAATGGCCTGGGTTAAAAAGAACGACAGTGATCATTGAGTTTCAACCCCCCCCTGCTATGCACAGGGTCACCAACCAGTAGACCAGGCTGCCCAGAGCCACATCTAGCCTGGCCTTGAAGTCTCCAGGGATGATAATTCTGACATGATAATAGTGATAATTCTGTGGCCTCAGCCAGGGCCAGAAGAGGAAGAAACCAGAATGAATAGGGAAAGCAACCCCAACTGCTTTGTCAGTAATACAGAGACGGGGCTGGGTCTGGAGGTGAAAGTGGGGCTGCCTTCCTGCTCTCCTGCAACATAGGTGTTCTGACAGTCCTGCTGCTGGTGGATGTCTGGGATGTAAGGGCTGCAGTGATGGTGTTGAGCCACTACCCTCTGAGCTTGGCTGCTAAGTCAGCTTTTAACCTGTGTGACTGTGCACCCCTCAAGCCCATAGTTCATTATCTTGTTTATGAGGACACTACATGGCACAGTGTCAAAAGCCTTACGGAAGTCTGGTAAAAAGAACACCAAAAAGAGTAAGGGAATGTCACTATCATATCCATAACTGTGGTAAACGAGCCAAACTCAATCCTGGCGTCCCTTCTTTGACCCTTTCCTCACTCCCTTCCGCATAAACTGCTGCATCTATTGTCTGCTTCTGTTATTATCTGTGTGCCAGACCAGACCCTTAAACGCCTTTCCCAGACAGCATCTGAAGGAATGCTTGACTCTGTCTAATCAATGGGTTGCTATAGCAAAGGCTCCATGTACAAGGGCAGATAATTACACATAAGATGTTAGAGCTTCCCCATGTCCACATATTTGTGGTACCCTGCATTCTGTTCTTGCCTAAAAGCAGTGGGCACCTTCACATTTCCAATAAGGGTTGCCAGGCATTCTCTCAGTGCTCCTGGACCATGTCCACAGAAGGCCCTGAATTTTCTCAGAACAAAGATTGACGTGCTAACTGCAGCATCTGTTCATTGCTTCTGAGAGTTGCACTGTCAATTGTTTTTCCATTTGTCTCTTCTCCCCTTGTCTTGCTGAGTATAGAGTGTGAGAGGCACTGTGGTGGGCACCTGATGGCCAGCCAAGGTCAAATCACCACCAGTTCACAGTGTTTTGTTTCAAAAAAGTGAATGTTGTTGCGTGTGGAAAGAAGACTAAAGCATGTAAGCCAGTGCGTGTGTTACTTGCTCATAATATGGTAGTAGCTTACGAGTTAACCAAAAATCCTTCTTCATTCAAAGGCTGAAGATCTTGCCTTTCTATTTACATGCATTGTAAACACTATTGTGTCTCCGCTGTATCTTTATTTAAAATTTAGGAAAACAGGTGTATATAGGAGAAGAGAAAGGATTAAAAGCTCAGTTCTGAGGAAGAAGCATCATCAGAGCCTGTAAAAAAAACCAGATGGGGGCAGAGGAAGATCAATCTAGATGGGTTGTAAGTGATCAAAGTTAGTTGAGCTAGGTTTGAGAGGGGGAAGTGAAGAAGGAATCCATGTTGTTCTTGCTCCTGTATCTATTCAATCTTTCGCTACTTCTACCCTGATGGTCATATTCGATATCGGGTTTGCAGCTATTCAGACAAGGTGCTGTAATCACATAAAAGAATGGAAGGTATTGATGGTCTGATATTGCATCTCTGATCAACCAAAAGCAACCACATCAGTATTTCTTCTCAGTGGTCATCTTGGTGTAACAACTTGCCTCTGTCATACAACATTGAATAAATTTTCTGCCTGGACCACTTGCAGAAACCTCTCTGTCCTTCTTGAGCTCAAAGGAAACTTACTTCAGGGTCCTCAAAGATTATTCTTTTTCCCAACAGAAGTGTTTTGTTTGCATGATCTCTCAGTTGTGAGGATGCTGAGCACATTCGAACATCCACTGAAAAAAATAAAGCTGGTCTTATCAGACACCACTGGGCAGCACCATGACAGTTCTGCCTCATTCCTCAGTCCACATGGAAACAAGGGTACCTGTGTGATTTGGAAAACTCAGGTGGGATTTCCTGCTCCTCATTAGCATGTTTGTGTTCCTGCTAGACAACCAGGGACTTCCCTTTGGGCAAAGTTTTCTTGTCTTGCCAACTCAGACAGGACTTCTGTTTATAGGCAAAATTTAGTTTTTAACTCTATGAATGGTAAGAGAATGAATCATATTGCAGCTGGGAGGCTTGTCAGTTGGTGTTTACAAAAATTAATCTCTAGGAAAAAGAAATCTCTACAAGAAAAATAAAGCACTTTGAAATAAAAGGGTAAAATAAAAGTTTTTCATCTACACTGATATCATACTGATGGGTTTTTCTTTTTTTTTAGTCAATCAGAGCTTTGAATAGCTGCATGCAGTTCCAAGAAATAGAGGTCATATTACATATCTAGTGACTCTGCAGTCCTCAAAGTCTGCATGTAAGTAAATGAGGAGGGAGATGGGGATTTGGGATCTTCACAGCTGAATGACTGAGTTTGTAACAGGAAAGGATTCCTGGCTCCACTTTTTGTATCTAAAACATTTCAGTCATCAGGGCTGACGGGTTCTTTCCCATGGGATCATATGACTGGCTTTTGCCAGTGGATTCACACTTTATCTATTTTGTGTTTGACACACTAATGACAGCCCATGCTTTAATCAGTTTTCCACAGCAGGCATTTAAAACTCTCCATGCTTTTAATGAGGCTTGCATAGTTTCAAATGGAAGAGTAATTAAAAAAAAGAAAAAAAAAAAAAAAACACCCACTTTTTTAGCTCTTTCCGCACATACCCCTTGAGTTTGCATAGCCAGATTGTGCTTTGAATTGATGAGATTAGGCTAGGATCAGGTGGCACTGCCATGCCTTAATACAATGTGATGCTGGTTGTGCTGGAGATGATTCATTAGAGGCAAAGAGTAAATACGTTATAATACTGACTCTTCAGTTCCTGCTGTTTTCATTAGGAGACCAAATTTCCAAGGCACTTTTATGATTTGAGTTATAAGACAGATAGATTAAATCTGCATAGGGACTCCAGGAAGACCAGCACTCTGCTTACATCCCACTTAAGCTGTGCTTTGAACAGCTTGGTAGTCTGTATTGATTTAGGGGAAGAATCTCAGCCATTTTTTATATTAATCAGAAATAAAGACACGGCACATAGTGCGTTACAGAGTCCTTGACATAGCACTGATTCAATCGTAACTGTGGCCTTAGGGGAATGTGGTTAAGCCATCAGCTGCAGCTCCTTTATCTGTTCCTGGCATTCTACAGGATGCAGACTAAGCCAGAGATCTCAAGCTTTTGCTGAACATAGAGGAAAGTGAACATGCCAAGCCAAAAGACCTGCTTGTTTATTATTTTACTGCATTTAATCATGAAGAAGCATGGAAACTAGGACTAAGCACTAGCTTTGATTTTTTTTTCCACTTCTCCCTCCTCTCTTCCTCAGAATTTCAAGTTGCAGATAAAATGGTCACTTGCTCCATTTTTGCTTTCATACACATATGTTCTCCATGTGACAGAATGAAAATCCTAGGGTTGAGGTGCAACACTTTTGCAAGAATAAAGTCAGAGGTTATTGTGGAAAAAGGGTTTCTGAGTTTGGGCAACAGGCACTGGTCTAGGCGGCCAATGGTAAAACCTTGGGAATAAACTTATCCTCATGGCAGAAGAAAGCAGGGTCTGCCCAGGAGTACCAAGTGGCCTGGACATGAGTGACCCAGGTATGAGCTCTGCTTAGGTCAGACTCATGATCTTAGACTGGAGAGGAATGAGGCAAGGGTACTGTAATTCTGCATAAGCAGAACGCCCACTGCTTTGGTGGCCATTGCATACGCACTCTTGAGAGCACGCAAGACTGTGGGACAAGCTAATGATGCTATCTGTGCTTGTCTTGACCTGCTAGTACTGATATTTATATAATCATACGTCACTGACAGAAAGCAGAAAAGTGAACACAAACTTATTTTTCATCCTTATAATAACGTCATTTCATAAGCCTCCCTTGGTGTGTCAAGTTACACGCACCTGCTCAAAAGATAGATGTAAGGAATGAAAGTGGGAGGTGACAGCAGATTCTTCACATGTCCCTGATGTACTAGGGGACTCAGGTAGCAGGAATAGCATGTGACGCACAGACATCCTGTGCTGTTGCACTTCCCCGCTGCAGGTTGCATATTCACTCTTCAAATGCTATGTGTCACACAAGGGAGGGAGGGGATTTGTCAAGGCTATATCTACTGAAGGCTGACTGTCAGTTTGGCATCCCTACCGTTTGCTTCCCTCACTTACTGAGATGTATTCTTCAAGGCATTTTGACCCTAAGAGAGGTTCACTTGCTGCTTGGGCTGGGTACAGAGCAGACGCTGAGCATGGGGTGGTTTCTTGAAAAATGTGGCCCTAAGACATGCTTCCTGCTTGCTAGTTTATACAGCTGTGCTGTGACACAGGCATACAGATGTCGCAGCATCCATTGCCCCTGGAACGGCACCTGTGCCAGCCTATCTGCAGCTCACTGCACATGCACTCAGAATGCCTGTTCAATGGTTCATGTTGCACAGTTTGCATCTCAGTACATGGATTCTGATCTAGGTCAGCAGGCTTGCTTATTAGGGATATAGCTGGCAGAAAGACTATGGGGTGAGCTGCCTTACATTCACTGCTTTTCTACATTCTGAAAGGAAAGTAGGTCTCATTTTTTTTTCCCCACTCTTCCTTTTTCCTCCAGTGCAGGAGAAGAAATTCTTTCAAACACAGATGGAATTTCCCAAGGAGTGCCTTGCTTTGTGTCAGGTGTTTTCCTGCAGTGTGAATCATGAGTGTCCTTGAGACCTGGTAGCGTGCTCTCTGTCATCTTGGCAGTTCCCTGCTCACTTCAGCAGTGGAGAACAGCATGCTATTTTCATTACTGCATCTAATTAAATTCTGGGAGGATGTCCAGCACTAGCACTGAGGTGCCCAGCTGTAATTTGGATAGTAGCACATGGTTTCCTATGCTCTAGGGGAACAGAGGAAATCCCATTTGTTGGGAAGAGCCCTCCATGAGATAAGGCAAAATTGTCAGCCTTTCCAGGGGACGGAAGCAGACAGTTTGAGAATCAGCACTCTTCTGCCTCTTTCACTTCTCCAGTGCCTTTTAGACGTCTTCTCTTGCAGTGGTAACAGAGACTCCTGCCAGAGCCTGCTGCCCATCTTACAGGCCAGCTAGCATTCCAGGCCACCTCCTTCTTGTTGCAAGCTCCTGTTATCGCTGCAATTACTTAGGTAATCCCATTTTACATTTGTGCTCATGTGAAATTAATTGTACAGACCTTAAGAACCAGCCACCTTTACAGAAAAAAAAGTGTACAAATGTTTCTGACTCAAACACATTCTGAACTGTTAATTTCTCTTCAAAGTCTATGCGAGGAGTGGTAGGATCAAGCAAGGTATCAGCATCAGGGATTCTTCCATGATCAAAAATCAGATAACCTTAGATTTAACAAGTGCCCTTGCTCTTAGTGGTAAAATCTGCCTGGCATGGGCACTGTTATGCCCTATCCCTTTTCCAACCAAATGCAAATTGACCTAATTCAGTGAGAGGATGCTTTTACATCCACCAATCCATCTGATAATACGGGTCTGAACTCAGGTTTCATATCTTTCTAAGTGGACCGCCATCTTTTTCCGCACTTAGAACCAGCCTTGACAAGTTTTGACACTGCCAGGCCACTTCAAGCCACTCTGCTAGTTAGATCTGAGTTGTATTTTCTTGATTTTTTTACTTTCTCTTGTGCTGATATGTCTCAATCTGACATGACAAGCTCAGGTTTTCTCTGCCTTCTTTTTCTGTTCTGATTGCATTTCCGCAGGCAGTAGTGAAAGCTGCTGGGTGCTGAAACTATAAATGAAAGTTGCCATCCCTGTACTGATGGACAATGAGTCAGTGAGTGGCAGAGAGCCTGTGCGTGTGTGTAATGAACTATTGCACTTTGTGCTGTACAGAGATGTGGCTAATGTCCATATGAACACAGTGACACCAAAGTGGGCACTGTGATGACATGTCTTTTTATGGTGGGCTGGGTTTTATATTCTCTAATGAGCAATATTTCAGCAGTTTGAGGTGTTGTCTGTCCCATTTCATCTGTCAAGATAGGAGAAAAGGTACCCAGTCAAGTATTGTTTCAGTGCATATCCTCATGTCTTTGCACAATTCTATCTTCAGTGGCATTGTAATCTGTGGTATTGGGCTTTGCTTTGACACAACTGAATCATGAGCAATGTTCCTTGTGGGTGACTGCACTGTGGAGGAGATGCTTCACCCAGTGGCATGGCAGGCAGGTCAGTAGTCCCAGATGCTCCAGATCTTCCCCATCCAGAGACACCAAAGAGAACCTTACGCCTCCTGGTAGCTGGAATGAGCCAACTCATGCTCTGAGGAGAGAATGGGTCCAAAATACTTCTCATGTGGTGCAGGGATTTGTTTCTAACACAGCATAATAGTTAACTTTTATGATAAAAAATAGTTGATCCTGACCCACTGATCAAGGCTGAAAATTCAGATTCCCAGAGCAGTTTTGGACCCTTCTAAAGCAGGGATGCTCAGACTAGGTTGTGCAGGACCATGGAGACAAGCACTTGTTTCTGGATGATATTAACTGTGAAAGAACAGGCGAGCCAGGATGTTTCTGGAACATTCAGTGCCAAGAGGAAAATGAGTTTGACTGTTATTTACCTATATGACTATTTATAAGTATTCTTCTGAAGTAACAGAACATGATAGACGTGAATTGCCCTGCTCTATGGACAGAAATACATCCTTTGTAGAGCATGCCTAATGAAGTGGAAGGTGCAAGGGTATCAAGTTGATGATATATCTCGTACAAAGAAGGAAACCTCATGGGAGCATGGATAAAGAAAGCAATGGAACGCCCCAGCCTAAATAAAAGGACCCCTGCATGCAGCAAGTAACACAAGATTGCAGGTAGTTACTCAGTGTAAGAGTGGAATAAGTGATGGATGTGATAAATATGTCAAACTGCCATTCAAATATAGTTGATAAATGATTCAGTTCTTCAGTGCTGTGAGAAAATTGGAGAAGGTGCAGATTGAGGTAGCAGCCTCCTCCAGCTCTGCCACCTCTCCTAGATCCTTCTCTCCTCCTGGTAACAAGGGAGTTGTTACAGATCACCTGCTGAGTGAAGAAATTAAACCCTTTCTGAGGTCCTGACAAAAAAAGGAGTGAAAACTGGAAGTACATGTTTGCAGAAGATAGAAAAATGAATTTACTGCTAACACAGCCAAACAAAAGCCCTTTGCACTGTGTCCTGTAGGATAGTCTTGCTGATACAAGTCATAAACATTGGACTCTCCAAGAGATAATGAACCACAAATGTCATGATAACTCACTGCTTGAAGCATATATTTGCACAGGCAGAGTCTGCAGGCATCTGCGCCTCCCTCACATTGTTATTGGCTCTCCATTCCTTTCCCTTGCCACAGAATAAATCTCATTTCAACCTTGCCCAGGCAGAGGGGCAGTCTGACCTGCTTCCATTTGAAAAAGCACTTAGCTTTTAAATATGCTTCATCTAACTTCATTATTTCAACTGAACGAGTCTGGAGTAAACAAGACTCCAGACAATGATGCACTGGCACTAAGTCTCAGGAGAGGGACAGTGAGTGGAGGTGGCTGTTCTTCCATCAGATCTGCTGCAGCAAGTACCAGGCTTGCACAGTGCACCCACTGACATCTAAGAACGTTAACAGCTGCTGCAGATGAGCAACGGATTAACCAACTTTGATCTTTTGACTCATATACTTGTTTCTAAGATTGCCCTATCAAAACTTATTGCCAATGGCTTTGGCATTTGCAATAAAGCAAAACAAAACCAAAAAAATCAAAAACTGAGACTTCTGCAGTTTTGTTCTGTTTTTATCAGATAGCCTGCTCAGTTCCGTTTTCCTTCATTTGAATTGAAAGTTTAATAAGAAATTAAAAAAAAAAAAAAAAAATCAAAGCAAAGGCAGCATTTTACTACTCACTTCAAACCAGACAGACAGATTCTGTGACTTTCTAGTCTGCTCACTACTTCTGCAACAAGGGAGCATGCAACAAGGATGTGAACTTGCTTCATTCATATCCACTGTTAAAGTCAGTTTAGTCACTAAAATGATGTGACCCACTTGATTCATGAGACTTTCCTTTCCACTCCATTTTGAAGTGTCCCACTGCTCAGCTCATCACCCCTCTGCTGCAATGATGAACCCAGCAGAGCTGTAGGAGAGAGCAGCCTCATCAGTGCTTGATGTCACACCTCATCTAGCATTGCTGGCACAAGTGATTTCAGTAAAAGTTGGCAAATCAAAAAATGTTTATATGTTCCTTCTTATTGACTCTGCTGTGGGAAAGGTCTTTTCTCAATGACAGTCTGACCAGGAGTTTGCTTGAAATAACTGCTTGAATTAATCCAGGTAGAATCATTGGTCCTGGCACTAATGAGCTGGGCAGGGCAGTTATCTTCTGCTTAGTGCAACTACTGCAGAGGAGAAATGGCTCAATCACACACATCCACATAAAATTTCTCCTTCCCAACAAGAAAATAAGTATATAAATATCCCTAGATTATTAATCTATAAAGTTCACTACGTAGTGATGTTTAAATCATGAAAGCACTTTTGAAAGTCTTAACTCATATCTATGTATAACAACTCTGCATTAAAACTTGGTAGGTTATGTCAAACACCATCCCACCACCTTGACACAGACAGTTTATTGGAGTAAGTAGGTTTTAACATCCCTCTGTGTCAGGGGAAGTTGCTACTTTATCTGTGGTTAGAACAGATGACAAAAATAAGTTGCAGTTGATCCAAAATAGATTCCATCTGCCATGCCCACGGTTAAGCTGTTCACTGAGGCCTGATTTACTCCACATGAGCTGTCCTATAGGATTTTGTTCCAAGACCTTCTTGGCCTCCATGCCCAGGATGTTGCTGCCTCATCCAGTGAGAAAGCTGCAGCCCACCTCTCAGTGACTGCTGGAAATGTGGCCAGGGAACGAATTCCTCAGGCAGAATCGTGTCTTCCCACATCCCTCATCTACTGTCCCGCACACAGAGAGCCCCAGCTAGGCCAGTCCGCAGGGCACAGGGCACTGAGGGCTGAGGAGTGCTTTGTCTTGCAATAAGCCACGACCTGAGCAGACATAAGCTTTTTTTAGCGGTTCATTAAAGATTCTTCAGAGACTATCACTGAGGCAACACAGAAAGTGGGAATGCTTTTCTCTCCTCTAACGAGCTCCTGGTGATTTTGCTGTTTGAGCTGTGCTGCAAATGTCAAGGTTATCTTCTCTATTGTATGTTTGTTCCCTCCTCATCGGGAGCCTTCATTTCACCTTGGGCAGAACACTCAGCTTCCCCAGCCAACTGCTATTCCCTTAGTGAGACACAGAGACCTTGTTGGTTGTTTTCTCAAACCCGGCTGTCCTTCCTGGAGCTGTAACACAGGAGCAGCAGTGCAGATCAGAGCCCACACTGTCCCCTTCCGCTGTGACAAGAGATGATGGTGCTGGGTCGCTTCCATGCTGTATTAATTATTAATGAAGCTGTATGTTGGAGCAGTTGAGCTGATGCAGCACAGAGGAGAAAAGAGTGATTCATACGCACTCTTGTGAAGCCATTCCTGCCTTCAGAGTCATTCACTGGATTTCCAGTGACACCAATTATGTCCCCTATCCTTCCCCATCTATTTTTTCTTTGTTCAAATCATGCACAAAATGCTGTCCTGTCAGGGGAGATTTCAGTTTATCAGCACCAGTGTGGTCTGTAAGATCTTCCATCAGGCCATAGACAGCCACCCAGCAGCAATGCCTGAAATGCAGTGTGACCTTCTGGCTAGGAATCACAGAATCACAGAATTGTAGGGGTTGGAAGGGACCTCCAGAGATCATCGAGTCCAACCCCCCTGCCAAAGCAGGTTCCCTACAGCAGGTCGCACAGGTAGGCATCCAGGCAGGTCTTGATCATCTCCAGAGAAGGAGACTCCACCACCTCCCTGGGCAGCCTGTTCCAGTGCTCCGTCACCTCACTGGAAAGAAGTTCTTGCGCACATTTGTGCAGAACTTCCTATGCTGCAGTTTCCAGCCGTTTCCCCTTGTCCTGCCTCCACTCACCACTGAAAAGAGTCTGGCCTCGCCATTCTGCCCCCCACACCTTAGATATTTATAGATCTGATAATTTTGGTGAGGGGGAAAAAAAAGCAATCGCATGAAATATTTCTGATGAGGAATGTTCAAGAGCTCAGATGCAAGGGAAAACATAGGAAAGCAGAACTAGTCAGTTACAAATTGCGCTCCTTTTGCAGGTTATAAATTCTGATGGATAACTTGTTTGAATACTGATGGAGTTCATTAATGTTAATTACTGACTGTGAGGAGAGCACTGGAATGCAGACTGTTCTTATGTCCCACAGACGGCTCTTCTGGGCATTGAGCTGTGTCTTGGGATTGAGGCACTGGGGTTGAGAAGCTTTGATTTTTAGTGTCTTCCCAATTCTCCCTCTCTGACTCTCAGTCTCTTCAGATTTTACACACAAAAACACCCAAAACCTACAGCACCAGGGGTTGAAGGCAAGCTGTAGGCAATCCAAGAGGCTCCAGGAATGTACTGAGGATAAATTTCTGAGCCATGTTACAGATGACCTCAACAGAAGGGATGAAATACTGGGCCCGCTGCTCACCAGTGTGAGTAAACTGACTGGTGACATCAGGATTGGAGGCTGCCTGGGCTGCAGTGACTATGGTGGAGTTTTACAGTCCTGAGGGATATGGGACAAAGAGTAAAGTCAGGATGCTAAATTTTAGGAAAGCCAAATTACAGCTCTTCGAGGAGTCAGTCAACAAAGCCTCCTGGGAAACTGCCCTCAGGCACAAGGGAGCAGAGCAGAGCTGGCAGATCTTTAAAGAAGCTTTCTTTATGGCACAAGAGCTCTCCATCCCAAAGTGTAGGAAGTCAGGAAAGGAAAGCGAGAAAAAAAGACATAGCTGAACCAGGACCTGCTGATCAAACTGATGAGGAAGAAGAAAATGCACAGGCAGTGGAAGCAGGAACAGGGATACTGGGAGGGGCATAGGAGTGCTGCAAGGCTGTGGAAGTATGGGGTGAGGAAAGTCAGGGCTCAACAGGAACTGGACTTGGCAAGGGGCATAAAGAAGGATAAGAAAGGCTTCTACACATACATAACTGGAAAAGAGAAGTCCAGGAGCATATGCACTCCCTAGTGAGCAACACAGGCAGGCTTTTAACAACAGAAAAGGAGAAGACTGAGGTATTCAACAAATTTTTGCCTCTGTTCATTAGCGAATGTTCTATGCATAGTACTTGAGTGGACAGTTTGGAAGGTGGAAATTGGGAAAGCAATGCTTGTCCTGCTGCAAGAGAAGATCAGATTCACGACTGCCTGAGGAACCTGAACATCCTTAAGTCTGTGGATTCCAATGAGATGAAAAAGGCAATGGAGTGCTCATTTTTAAGGAGGTTAGAAAGGATGACCTAGGGAAGTTAGACTTCTCAGCCTCACCTCTGTGCCAGAGAAGATCATGGAGCAGATCATTCTGGAAGCTGTGCTAAAGCACATGGAAGAGAAAGGGAGGTGATGTGGAATAACCAGCATAGCTCTGATAAGGGTAGGCTCTGCCTGACCAAACTTGTCACTTTTTTTGATAATGTAACTTTGTCAGCAGAGCCACTTATGTCATCCATCTGGACTTCAGTGAGGCCCACAAAACATCCTTCTCTCCAAACTGGAAAGATACAAATTTGATGGCAGTGCTGTTACAATGGACAAAGAACTGGTTGTGAGAACACACCTGGAGAGTGATGGTCAATGGATCAGTGTCTGGATGCAGGCTGATGACAAGTGGTGTCCCTCAGGGGTTAGTACTGGGACCAGCGATCTTCAACGTCTTTATCAATGACATTGATAGTGGGATTAAATGTGCCCTCGGCAAGTTTGCAGATGACACCAAGCTGTAGAGTGTGATCAATATACCTGAGGGACATTATGCCATCCAGAGGGACCTCGACAGACTCAAGCAATGGGCTCAGGTGAACCACATGAGGTACAATAAATCCAAATGCAAAGTCTTGCACTCGGGTCATGTCAGCCACCACTGTAAGTAAAGCTGGGGGGCAGAAAGGTGGAGCACAGTCCTGCCAAACAGAAGTTGGAGTTAGTGGTGGATGGCAAGCTGGACATGAGCCAGCTATGTGCCCTTGCAGCCCAGAAAGCCAACCACACCTTGGACTGCATCAAAAGAAATGTGGCCTGCAGTTTGAGGGAGATCATCCTGCCCTTCTATTTGCACTGATGGGACTTCACCTGGATTACTGTGTCCCAATATGGAGTCTTCAATACAAGAGAGACATGGACCTGTTGGAGCATCTGTTGGGATAGGACAAGAGGAAATGCTTTCAAACAGGAGAGGTGATTCAGATTGGATATAAGGAAGAAATTTTTATGACAAGTGGTATCTCCATCTCTGGGGACATCCAAGGTCAGGCTGGATGGGGCTCTGAGTAACCAGATCTAGCTGTAGGCATCTCTGCTTATTTCAAGGTAGTTGGACTAGGTGACCTTGGAATGTCTCTTTCTACATTTTCTACAGAAAAATGTAGATTCTACAGTTCTATGAAGAAAGCAGAGGGCTCATCAAGACATTGCACTTCTGCAAAGTGTCAGAAACCTGGAGTTGATTGTAATTAACTTGTTTTCTTTCTCCTTTTTTTCCCCTTTGTTTTTTGTCTAAATCTCCTTGAAATATTTCCACTTCTCCTTTCCTTGTTTGTGTATTTCATACTGAATTTCAAGGCAATCTTGAACAGGCCATTTTCCATATGATTCAATGTTATCTTATCAATTGTTATCAGTTGATTGCGTATAAAGAGGGTTTATATGCCTAGCCTTTAGCAAAACTTGAGATGATACAGAAATACTCTTCTGAAAAGCCACACCAGCAAAAAATGAAATGAAATGAAATAAATGGAATAAAATAAACCCAGATGACATCTGCTGTATCCTAAGCATGCTTCTACACTCAGACCCCCATTTGTGTAATTGAATAAAAGCGAGCTGTGGTTGACCAGTTCAGATGGTGGTACCCCCTGTTCCACGCCTGTCCCCATACCAGTGGGCACCTAGCCCCTGGCTGCTTAGTTAGGGACTTCATCCATCTGGGAGACACGAGGAAACATTACAAGTTTTAAAGGGATAGTGTTCACCAGGGGAAGGGTGCCTGTAGTAAAGTAATTCTTTTCTCTGCTGTGCAGAGACAGCTGCTAACAGTGAGCAATTGAATCCCCACACCCCTTTCCCAGGATACACAGCTGAGGCACTAACACCAGCTGTTTTTATGGCTGTTCTTAATGTCTGAACACATCAGCTGGATTTCTGAATTTTGCCATATGTAAGGTCCTTATTTCCTAAGTTTCATGAGGGGAAAAAAAAAAAAAAAAAGTAGAATAAAAACCACCAGTGTATCTACCCATGTTGGTATAGGCTCAGCCAGGAGCTTGTGATGTCAGAACAACCACCAGAGCCTGTGAGCTGGAGAGAAGACACAAGAGAACTGGCTCTGTAGGATCTATGAGATGAAGTAATATGTGGCTTTTTTTTTATGATCAGTGATCACTTCATGAAAAAGAGCCTGTGAAAGCATGCTATGCAGGATGTGGGTGAACAATAACACAGCCCAGATTAATGCTATGACCCATTTCAGGACAAAAGGCAAAATTATCACCTTCTGCTGAGCAAGGAGATTATCCGGAGTGCTATCATCACCGTATCACCAGGAGAATGAGAAACCCAGGGAACTGCCCAGGCCGTCCTTGGGTTATTGACTGAAGGAAATGCCTGAGCCCTCAGTGTGAGAGACTGCACAGCTCATTCATAAATTATTTAACAGCATTCCTTTGGAATGGAGGAAGAGTATTACATGAAACACAGGCTCTGGGAGCTGCTGAGGCCATCCACTTGCAGTGATTTGATGTACATGTAAGAAAAAGACATGCACATGTTGGTGCACACAGCACAGTCATATGGCAAGAGCAGAGAGCAGGAGCCTGCCTCCATGAGCTGCACACATCCTTTTTACTGGCAGAGGCAGCTTTTCCCTTGTCTGAATGCATCTGTGTTGACCAACCCCATTAAACTCAATTACCTGATGATAGGAGGAAGAGGAAAGCCAACCCATGGCAGGAAAGAGAAGCACAAGAATAGAAACCCACCTACCAATTCCTTGTTCCTGGGGATGCTCTTGAGGCATGGGATGCTGCAGGGTGTGGGTGGCAGACCCTAAACCTGGGAGCTCCTCTAAGAATTTCATCTGGGGGAGCCTCGTGAGCAGGTCAGGACGCTGCCAACCCTCACTGCACCCGCAGCCTGGCTGCCTGGGGCTATGCTCATTACAAGTACACATGCACATGCCCTGCTTTTTATTCCAGCTGAGGAAAAAAGGGCCACTGCTGTGATGCTAATGCAGAGTGACACACAGTCACTGCAGTCAACAGCACGTGGCAATGGTGCAAGTGCTGCAGCCTGATGTCCTCCCCCTCCATGTGAGCTCTTTCTGCAGGGGAAATACCCACATGGGCACTAGGAGCTATGGCTGCCTGTGCTGCTTAATCCAGTGTGAAATCCAGTGCTCTTTCTCTCCTGCAAACACACAGGAAGGAGCAGAACAATGAAGATTAAATGAGAAAATCAGCTCAGATTGGAGGCTATTAGAAACAGAAAGAGAAAGCTATTTGTCTGTGAAGAAAATGCTTTGCTAGTTTGCAATAAAAGGCCCTGCTGCTTTATCATTTGAAAAGTGTTGTAATAGAAGAAGCCCTTCCACCTTCTCCCCTCCCTGTTACATCCACTATTTGGACAAAGAACAAGCCCATTGTCAGCCAAACCTAAAACAAAGTGAATTGCATTTGTCATTATAAACACTTACAAAAGCAAGTCCTGTGGCATTGTACAGCATGTGCAGTGCAATGCTCTACTGTAAGGCTGAGACCGTCTAGCTCCTGTTCCCCAGTGGGGCAGCTGTGTGCTGCAATGGCTGCCCTGCCCACCAGGTGAACAGATCAGCGGCCATCGTGTTTCTGCCCCCACATGGTCAAACCAAATCCTAACTTTCTCTTGGGTAAAATAAATGTTGTGTTCTTTGAATCTTGCAAGATTCCAGATTTTTAATAACTTACTTTTTCTTTGCCATTTTTTTTCTTCAAAATGCATTTATCCCATTAACATCCTCAACACTACCAAATAGCCTCCCATTCATTCCTTCTCACATTTCGCATGCAGCTTTGCAAGTGGCACTGCTCTGCAGCTGCTGTCAGCCAGCACTACCTTGTACAGGTTGTCCCTCTCATTCCTTCTCTTCAGTGGCAAACTTTCTAAGCCCAAGGACTGCTTTGTGTAGGATCTTCTCGTAACACAGGTGCCGGAAGAGAAGTGCCTGGCTGTAGGTGCACAGCCAGCTGTGTGTGCAGCTCTACATCAGCTGCTGCGGTACTTTCCATCATCAGAGGAGGGACATGACCCAATGTCTCTGTATTCAAGTGTACCTTGCATCAAAGTGGATATAGTTATAGGATAGGGCTTCAGCCAGCACCATGGCTCAAGAATCTGCCCCTGGCAGCAGCATGAAGCACCAACCATGGTCTGAGAACACGGTAACACACAGCCCTTGGTTTGGTCAGTCCAAATAAGTCTGTAAGAGATTTAGTGTACTGTTTCTGAAGAGTTTCAACTATCAAAAGGTACTGATGCTTTTAAACCACCTTTACCTGTCTTTTTCTTGACTTATGTAGCAATGGCCCACAAGAACTTGCTGCATGCCATGTCCCCTGCATATACAACACTTATCCACATAGCGCATACGCTATGTGCTACATAACCTGCATTTTCTTTTCCAGGCTTCTTCAGATAAGAAATAAACTCAGCTGCAAGGTAGGGATGCTGCCATCATAGTCATCTGACTCCATAGCCCCAGTGGAGGGCACTAGGTAACACCGGTGGAGGCTAGAGTTTTAATGCCTGGGGGCAACCCTCCAATGTGGAACCTTCTGATCTTCCTTTGCCATCCATACAACTTGTCAGCACTATGCTGTTAGAGCAGGACAGAGCTGCACTTAGCATCTGTTGCTCTCACTGTGGGCTGTGTACCCAATTATGTCGTCACTCTCCTCCTCTCAGTGCTAAGAGCTCATCTGTACATTTGCACTAAAAATTTCACATTTTTAGTCTTTAAACCTCTGCTAAATTGTATTGCATCAGAATAATTTTTGACTTTCTGAATGTCTGTGAAACACTCACATAGTTCTTATTACCACAATAGCTCCAATGACCTCAACATACTTCCTTTGTAAGAAGAAAAAAAAAAAAAAAAGCTTTGTGCCTGGAGAACTGAGATAAAACCAAGTCAAATTCAGTTCTAACATGTCCATGTCCAAGCTACAGGATCACTTTTGATGGAATGAGATTATTTTAGTTTAAACATATTTCTCTCTTCCCAAGTTTTTCTCCAAATTTGTCACTCTGATCTCTGCTCTTTGAACATCCTATTCTTTATTACTTTTGCAGGTGTCTCAACCAGAATGGACATTTTCTTCACCTTGTAGGCTAAACTAAAATGAAGATTTGATAACATCTGTGACTTTTGCTTTCAGTGCAGCAGAAAATGAGCAAACAATGCTGCAGTTATTCAGCCCGTTTCTCTCCCTAGAAAACAGAGAAGTCACAAGTTCAAAAATACATTCAGCTCCCATAGCCACAGCTGACTGCAAGGAAGCAAGGGATCCATTTTCATTATGCTCTTGACTGTCCATCTGAGGCATTAATATTGTCACAAACAAGGTCAGAGGCAGTGTGGTGAGGGAAGCAGTGGTGTTGCCCTGCCAGCTTCAGACTATCACCTGCACAATGTGTGCTATCCAAGTTCCTGACTGAAGAGGTTTCAATAGCAGGGTTGTGGGGTTCTTTCTTCCCCTCCATATGTTGGCCATGCTGTATGTATTTTCCTATAGGGGATGCTGGGAAGTGTGAGGACAGGCAAGGCATGGGTGAGGAGCACAGCCTGCTTTATCTGCCCCGCAGCACTCTATGAAGTTCCTTCCTCTTCTCAGTCCAGACCAACAGCCTCCTCTGCCAAACAAGTGTGGTTCAAAAGGAGTTCTAACAGCTGCACTCCTTGCAGACTAACTCCAAATCCAAGGGAGGATCTAAGAGTCTCAAGAATGGGGATAAGAGTTTTTTAAATTATTAATTCAAAAGTACATAGGTTGCTCTGAAAGTAATGTCTCATTATTTCCATGGAAACTACAATAAAGAGTACGGTAACACTATTTGATAGGGAAAATTCTCAGCTATAAAACACTATTTTCCAACACAGCCACCACCTTGAGCTGTGTATTTTCACCAGCCATGAAGGTGAGCCTGCATGCCAAACTCATCAAAATCTGCACCAGCAGAGGTGACCTTCTGTAACTGTTGTCACCACTGAAATGCACCACCTACCCACCTTACTGTGGTCACCTCCACTGTTTGGGCCCCACAAATATTCAGCAAGCATCAATGAATGTCAGTGGGTGCCTTTATTCCACATGGTGGAATTAAATGACAAACATTTGCTCCATGCGCTTCCACATCAGACACCATTTTGTCAGACTGTCCCTTTGCAACCTTCTATCACACAACAACAACATGTTAATGGAATACTGGTTGAAAGGTACATCACCACCAACATCTGCCTCTGACATCATGGGCCAACATCGTAAAATATATGCATTACTTTCAGAGCAGCCATTGTATTTTCAATTATGCAAAGAATCTCCACTCCCAAAAATCACTCTGATCAAGGGAAGGCTTGTGAAAACCACTTCAAGAGCATTAAGAATGATGGTTCTGCAGAATTTCTTCTTCAGGACAAGAGCTGCCATTTAAGAAGCTAATTTAAAAATCTTTTTATTCATGTAGAGCAGAGATTGTCTGGTCAATATATAATTACAATACGCTCCTTTCTCTCCGGCCCCCTTACTGCTATTTCAGTGTATTGCTTCTCTAGGCAATCCCTACCTTCCTAGCTCCTTTAAAGCTGACACTTACTTAATTTTCTTGGGATATGCTTCTTCTGCAACTAAAGTAAATAGTAAAATTTCATAAAATTGAGATTGAATGCTTTTCTAGACAACTGCATAGCTCTTCTCTTTACTAGACTTCATGAACTATCACATTTGAGTGACTCATCTCATGTGATAAACCCCCACATTTATTTTTTATTATCTACCCATACTATAGTATGATGAAGAAAAATACTGCAATATAATTATTCTGGCAAATGCTTTTACTTGAGATGTCACAGCTATGATACGTAAGTGGAAAAAAAACCAAAAAACTTGCAAAAGGAAATCAAATACGGTAACTAGGCAGAATCAACACATGCTTTATTTCCATTGCATATAAAACTTTCATATGAAGGTATTGATGTACAGTACTATCCCACAGGCTGTAAGAGAGGCTAAGAAACCAGTGAAAGAATTGTCATGTGCAATGTTCACACAAGTTGCCACTCTCAAGACATCCCCAAATTAATAACAAAAAGTTGTTCAGGATTTTTGTTGTTATAGTGTCCCTTTTATACTGTTAAAACAAAAGCAATCCATTTTCTTTGGGCCAGGGCTGCTAAAATCTACAGTTTGTGTCAAAAAGGAGGCTCTGTTTTCTCTTGAAAAAGAATCACTCCTTTTAACAAAAGGTCGCATGCTACAGGGGCTGGGCATCACTGGAATGAGGAGAGGTATTTACCTTACTCTGGCAAATCCATTGCTATCAGTCCTACGCAGTTTGGAGCAACATGATACTCAAACAGCAAGAGATGCTCAGAGTCCAACCTGCAAACCTAATACTAGTGTTATTAAAAGATCTAGAGGCCTATCATTCTCCTATAGATCTAGTGCATTATGCTATACACACCTGTACAAAGCCTTACATACATCTATACAAAATAAAAGCTTTGGCTGCTTATAACACTAATATTAGTGTTGGAAAGCATTTCCAAGATTGAAGCGGTCTTTTGTCCTACTTTATTGATTCTGCTTATATAGTGGTAATTTGTGCTACTAAATAAAGAGTATTAGATGATCTTTAAAAAACAAGTATATGAGCTATCCCCATTTAGTTCCATTTGTTTCATTTGCAAATATGCATTAAAACCAAATGCTTATTAGAGATGCTTTCCAAAGCTTGTTCAGCACAATTCAGTACTGAAATACAACATCAATGTTTTTTTAGTAGCAAGTAATGGCTGCAATAATCCCTGATGATAGCCTGTAAAAAGATAATCAGAGAGGCAATACAATTATATTGCCAGAAGTCTGGAAAAGCTTCAACTTCCAGCATGTTTATGAATGAAAGCTCTCTGTAGTATCATGCAAACTAGCTTGCACAAGTAACCACATCAGCTAGCAACTGAAAATATAATAAATATGCCCAGCCCTATCCCCAAAGCTACCTCAAATGCAGCAAAACAGAAGAAAATATTGTTTGAAGTTAAGGCACAGCCCTGGGACCAAAGACCTGCAGCTTTTTTTTTTTCTTTTTTTTTTTTTTTTAATTTTATTGATATATCTTTATGTATTTTATACTTTTCTTGAATCTTCCATAAACAAGCTCTAAGGTGACACAGAATATATTACAGGAGAAAAAAATGTACAAGGAATATGTATACACAATAATCATTCTCTCACCAAGAGTTTCCAAATATAGCAACACCACCCAGACAAGGATGATGTTATCATAAGAACAGATAATTTACAATTAACATTACAGTATGTACATTACAATAAATACACAGTTGTAAACAGAGACAAATAAGACTGTATTATAGGTAAGGTCATTTGGTGAGAAAAATGCATGGCACAAATAAAATAAATAATGCATTTTAAAAGAATTGTCAAAGCTTTCTGTAAAATCCATTTCATTCAAGTTTTTTAAACTTCTGAATGCTGTTTGTTCTATCTATATCCTTTCATTATAATTTTTAACAATGACACAAAACAGTTAAAAATTCAAACACAGCATTATTGAGTACAGTAACTTGCAAGCTAAAGCGTACTGTTATAAGCAATGTGAATTTTCTTACCCCCCTCCCCGTTGCTGCACTCAGTACCCAACTCATTGCATTTTCTTATGGCAAAAATACTCAGAACACATAAAGCCACTTGTAAGTTGTACTGTTTTAAAGCAGTGCACAATGCTAAAACACACTTTGGCAAAAGAGGAAAAAAAAAAAAAGATTGTACAGTGCATTATATCCCCATCTCTAAGAAATGATATCATTTTCTGTTATGTGATTGTCCGTATGTATGGGTATATATTTCACAATATGGTGTTATTTTCTTCATTTACTTTCAATTTGTGCAGATATAAAACTTTTTCAGGTTTCACTGGTTATTTTGGAATTTATATTGCTTTTCCGTTATTAAAGTTCCAGGCACTCTTGGGGATTGAGAAGATTTTTAGGGTGGATCGGGAAGAAATGATGAAGAACAAAAAAATCAAAACATGAAAAAACATGAGTTCTCTTCTTTCTCTTTCCTCCTTCATCATCATCTGTGCTAAAGCCCTGTGAGGGCTGAAGTAGAGAAAACTTTGACCTGGATAAAGGAGAATGCAAAATACATTTAAAAGCTGAACTGTGAGCCAATACTTTTTAAACAAGTTCTTATTCTAGACCTCAGACACTTAAAAAGCAAACAAACAAACAAACAAACAAACCACTTGTTTTTATATCTTGCAATTTTCCTAAGAAATGAATCCAAATTGGATATGATTGTTGATAATATTTTCTTTTGTTAAGAAATAATCTTGAATCATAGTATCAGAGAATCATAGAATGGCCTGGGTTGAAAGGGACCACAATGATCATCCAGTTTCAACCCCCCTGCTGTGGGCAGGGTCACCAACCAGCAGACCAGGCTGCCCAGAGCCACATCCAGCCTGGCCTTGAATGCCTCCAGGGATGGGGCATCCACAGCCTCCTTGGGCAACCTGTTCCAGTGTGTCACCACCCTCTGTGTGAAAAACTTCCTCCTAATATCTAACCTAAACCACCCTTGTCTCAGATTAAAACCATTCTCCCTTGTCCTATCACTATCCACCCTTTTAAATAACTGTACCCCCTCCTGTTTATACACTCCCTTCAAGTCCTGGAAGGCCAAAATGAGGTCTCTCTGAAGCCTTCTATCTTGATACTGTGGGAGTCTACTCCTTCTCCAGGCAACTCTTTCCCTAGTCAAAACTACAATTTTATGTAAAATTTTATAAAATTTTAATGAAGTGCAAAGCAGTGCAGATGAAATTATTTTGTTTCACGTGACCCAAAAGGTCAGGAAAATAACAAATATGAGCTCCTAACTTCACTGAGTTTTCCAAATAACAAAAGCTTTCAGTACCAATCAGACTTGAAAGTAGGATTCCCTCAGCGCAAGCTCTACACAGAATGAAAAGATCTGAGATAATAATAACGTAGAGTACACTGCACCTCTTCTCATAATGCATTGCTCATTTACTTAGAAGTATTAACACAAAAGAGGGATCTGGCTCTTCTGGCAGCAGAAACATGAAAACAGTAATGCTAATCATGATTTCTATGTTGTATGTATGTCAGAGATTAGCAAATGGTCTGACTAGATAGCTAACAGACAAAAAAAAAATACAAAGAGTCAGAATTGGAAACATTACAGTAATGCTTCCCTTGCCAAAATAAATATCCCAAACACTGTATTAGCCTGTGCTGACTTAGCAGTCTATAGTTCCCAGGCAAAACAATATCTGAAAATTGTGTTTCAGAGAGACAAAAAAGCAGTCTTCATATCAAAAAGACAATTCATTATCTTTCTTACTGGCTCTGCTCCTGCAAATGTTAATCTCAGTGGTCCAGCTGGTATCAACAGGACCATTTTGGTAGTAAGACAGAATTGCCAGGATCAAGCCACTATAAGAACAACAGCAAAACTTCCTCTAATATGTTTGGGAACATTATAATGAAAACAACAAAAAAATGCCATTATACTGAATGAGTTTTAGGTAGCATAAAGGATATTCATGGAACTCATTAATATATAAAACAATAAACTCTTACAACTTAATATTATCATGAAATTCTAAGGTGCAAAATAATAAGGAAAAAAAAAAAAAAAAAACCCTAGAAGTATTATCCAGTGTAGCACAGATTTGTACTGAAAACTTGCAAGTTACTCTTTGGAAAAAAAATGTGATGAAATCTGAAAATGTTCTTGTTTAAACATAATACCTCAGTACATTTAATAATAAAAGTTAGCTCTACAAAAGATCACTTTTACATATTATACAAAATGCAGAGTTTTGTGCAACCCACCGTGTCACACTTTTTTCAGTCACTCATCAGGAAGACTTGAAGTTAGAAAATCATGTAATTTCCACAGCTCATCTTCCTATTGGTGACAGATTCGTCTTATACAGATTCATGTTGTATCCCATCGTTTGTGTGCATTTGTTTTCCAGCAGGAACCTCAGTTTATTTTCTTTCTGTTTCCTCTGATGATGAACATTATCCAATGCTTAGCTTGTGAAGTAAAATAAAATCAAAAACTACCAAAGTATACCAGCATTCAGGTGGCGCTCCTGTGAAAACATTTGCTTTATTTAATCAAATTTGCGAAATGGAGAGCTTATTAAAACGTAGTTTATCAATGTTCTCTCCCCTGCTTTCTGATGCAATGAAGGTGAAGATTCTGGTTACAATATTCCTGAGTGCCAAACTGAGTCACCAAGGTCAGTTTTGATCAACAAACATCCTGGCTGATGACAGTGAGTTGTGATCATGGTGATAGCATACGACATACACTTTAAACCATTACCTAATTAAAACAACAACAACAACAACAACAACAACAACAATAACAATAACAACAACAGCAACAACAAACAAACAAAAAACCACAAAAAAGAGAGAGAGAAAGAGAAAGAAAAAGGGAGAGGGCAAGAAAGAAACAAGCTATGTCCTCATCGTTACGTGTCAGAAGAATGGTCTACTACACAAGCTTCTGTCTGATTCTCCTCCTCTTCTACTTCTTCCCCTACTTGCTCATCAAGAGGAATTTCAGTAGATTCTGAATCCTGGGTGCAAAGGGTCTTTGAGTCACTGCAGCTGGTGTCTTCTTCTACTTGACTTCCACTGTCCTTTTCAGTGTCTGACTCACCATCTTCCTCCAGTGTTAGTTCAAACTGGAATTTTTCAGTCTGGCCCTGTCTCCTACCCTCCTCCTGGTCTTCAGGTGCAGGAGAGGGACTCTGAGGAATTGTGCTCTGGTACCATTCTCGGTTGTCCTCCAGTGTATCTAAGATATCCTGGGCATCCGGGTGAACAAGATCTGCCCATGTCTCCCACAGAGGATGAACAATGTAGTCAATAAAGCCCACCTATTTCAAGTAGTACAAAATCAGGGTGAGATCTTATTCACAAAGAAATAATAAACCATGCATATAAGTCACAGTCATTTAATCTATTTACTGCATAGAAGCTTTGGGTATTTATGCAGTCAAAAATAAACAGAACATAATGTCTGAGAAAGATAACTCTAGTAAGAGACACTAGACACACTGCTCTTAAGGTGTCTGAAAGTAACCCTTGCTGTTCTATGCAGAGAACAGGGTCTTTTAGCATTTCAGATGCCTCATTCAGAATTCTGGATATAGACTTGGAAAGGATTTGTTTTCACAGTAATTGTTCTTTGCAAATGATTCCACTGCATCTAGCAAGCCAAACAGCTGTTTCATATTTAATTCTGCTTTTGGAAGAAATCCTAAATGAGCAGCTATAAAATATTCTTTACTGAAGCCAGTGCTTCATTGCAGATCACAATAGCGATGGAATTCCTTCAACAAGCACAGTGCTATGCACTGTTTCCACAGTAAGAACCTCAGCTCCCCTCACTTGCTACACAGGAGCTGAATTAATTAACTGTGGGGAGAAGTAGGGGGAGAGAGGGGAAGAAATACCACTTTCAGAAACATACCGAAATATAAAGAATGGCTTTGGACATTCTTTTCCCAAGAAAGGCATACCAAATCAATTACCTGTGATTTTTCTACAGATGCATTGTGCTTATCACACATGGGACTTATCTCCATTCCTCTCTCTCTTTCCCGATCTCCTTGGCGGAAGAATTCCTCCATTATTCTGTCTGTCCATTGGCGGTAGAGATGGAGTGGCTTAGTTGGATTGCTGAGATCTGCACAGTGCACCATATTCTGAAGAACCTAAAATAGATTGAACACCTGCTGTGTTATTACACTAAAGAAAAACAGTTCCTTTTCCATTTACACATTTGGTGGCTGTGAAGCAGAATCATGAAAATACATGTAGTGCAAGATCTATTCTGAACAGCAAAACTCAGTATTTGGATGTTTTTCACACTTGCAGTAATAGCTATGAATTACCTCACTTCTGCTGCTTCTGCCTATGTAAGAGACAGAAAATATTTCAGAGAAAGACCAATGAGATGTTGGTAATTTGAACAATAGGGCAAAACCAAAACCAGTCTACAAGTACTTTTCCACCGTATCACTCAGTATGTAATGGAATATGTCACATGTAAGAAACATGTAAGTCGAAAGAGGGAAAAGAACGAGTCATAAAATGTGTGAAAATGGACAGCTGACCTAATCCACACTGGGGGTTTGTAGGCAAAAGTTATTAACAGAAATTAATACAAATGACTCTTTGAAGATGAGTTTTCTTACCTGAATCCTATCTGAATAGTTATCAAGAAGTAGGACACCAGAACTTGTCACTTTTTTGGTTTCAACCATAGTTTTTAAATCAGCCAAAAGATTCATATGCTTAGACATGTCTGTAGCAAGGACCTTGAAATAAACAATAAAAGAGAAAGAATGGATAAATGAGTATTACGTAAATTATTCTACTGACTTTAAAAAAGCCTTTGGATGCAGCAACAAACTATTCTCAGGGAAAAAATGTAACTTCTGTGCCTGAATTTGAGTATACTACAGAAGTCTGAGTCCCATGTGCCACTAGTGTCCATCATCAATTCAGTAGAAAATTTGTAACTATGGTCGTGTAATAGCAGACTTACACATCAATTATGAAACAGCTTGAACCAGGACTGTGTACCTTCTAAAAAGGTAGAGTCAGTAATTCAAATTGAAAAGAACTCACTACTTATGTTTGGACAACACAGAATAAAACTTCAAATTTTGATTTCATTGATTATAGATCTAACATCATGTAAAATGAGACTGTGTTTTACCATTTATTTCACTGGCTCTGAGGAAAAAAGGCTCTAAAACAGAACTCACAATGTCAATGACCATTTTCCTTAATGACTGCCTCTGTTTTTTGGTCAAATTCTGGAAAATGTCACAATTTTCTTCCTGGAGCAGCTTGAAACCCACAGCTAAGTGATGATTCTCCAGTACTGATGAGTCATTGTACATCAAAGCAAGTTCAGAATCTGCAATAATAGTCATAGGGTAGAACGTTACTAAAATCTTTATTTCCACTAAATCCCTTATGATTTTTCAAACTCATTACATTCCTAACAAGATTTACAGATGAGCTTTCAGTAACAGACTTCCTGTAGTTCCCACAGAACCAAAACTTACAGAATTAACTGAATATCTTAACAATCAAGGAAAAGTATGCTGGAAAAAAGCCAGCCTTGCAGTGCAGTGTGCTGGAATGGTGAGTTAGAAAACAACACAAGGAAGATATTTTTCAGAATACCTTTTCATCTACACACGAAACAATATGGAAAATATTATACAAAAATGCACAAACTAAAGCACATTCTAATGTTTTTTTCTTCTAGTCCTGTCTTTGTTGCCACCATGTGTGCAAAAATTCAATTATTTAAGTGAAGTTGTATCTATCAGCTACTCAGATCTGGGAATACACAGCTGAAGCTTTGCTGCAGATCAAGCAAAGAGCATGTATCTTGGTTTCCAATGTACTTCTGCAGTTATCACATAAGTAGGCCTAGGGGTCATTAGTCTATGAGAACAGGACGTCTGTAGAGAAGATTCATAGGACAGTAATACATTTCTGTGTGGTTTGAAAATGCAAGCAGTGGCCTTGTCTACAGCCTCATATTTGAGTATGTTTAACTCCTGATGCCAAAATGCTGCTATCTCCAACAAAACTGTTCTTCAGTCAGTCATTCAGGTAGTTGCAGGAGCAAGTGGAACTCATATCCCTTCTTAGCAATGCCTGTACTGAGGCATATACAAACAGTTTGAACAGTCAGCTTTGACAAATAAAGGCAGTTAAGACAATTTTCTACACAGATTTAGGTTTCACACAGGGACACCACACAGCCAGGTTGGCTTGAAAATGAATCTATTATCAAAAAGACATACTTTTTATACAATTACGCTTGTGAAGTGCTGACATTAATTTCTATTTCTTAGTTGTTCTATCTGAAATCTAACCATATGCAAGTCTGTTCTAAACCCTGTCGCTTTATCTTCCTTTATCACAGCTTTGTTTCAAAATTCCTCTGGCTCAGTGGGGTGCCTATAAAAGCCCTGCTCTTCAGATTTCATTAGTTTCATTACGTATTCTCCTGCTGTCTTCCTCACTTGTCCTGAACCTATTGATCTCATAAACTGAGAAAATCTTCCTCTACCTTCCCTTATCTTGACGGCAGCAAAAATGTAATAGTAAAAGGAAAAAGAAAGCAAATTTGTCAAATTGTATCTCTTTCACAGAATACTTATAGAGCTTGCCTACTTATCATTTTTCTTACAAAGAGGACAGGTAGCAGTTTATCTTCCTTCCAAATAGCATCCTGAAAGCTACTCCATCTGCAAAGCATTTATCATTGCTGAACTGCTTCAGAAGGGCTGGAATTACAGACTGAGCTAAAACGTGTTTAACTACGTAACGGAGGTGGAAATGGAAGAAAGTTCATCTTGTTGGTAAACTTTGTAGCACACTGTAACCTTCAAGACTATTTGTCTGAAAGGGCAAGCTTAAAATGATCAAATAGTTATCTACCCTGTCACTAATACAATCCATATCTGTTTATATTTTAATAGTATTTCTGAGGGATCACATTTTTGGACAGCTTTGTAAATAGACCTTAAACTTTGAAAAAGGGAAGCAATATTTATAAATATCACATATAAATAGTTATAAAAAATAATGTGAAATATGGAAATAAGTACATAATTAAGGTAACTGGAGATCAATTAAGCTTAAGTATTTGCACAATTCTTAGTGAAATGCTAATACTTTCTAAGTTTCATTGGAAAACTTAAACCTAAGTGGAAGAAAATGATCT
Source organism: Lagopus leucura (assembly GCF_019238085.1). Taxonomy (NCBI): domain Eukaryota; kingdom Metazoa; phylum Chordata; class Aves; order Galliformes; family Phasianidae; genus Lagopus; species Lagopus leucura. The sequence continues at coordinate 8,801,967 of NW_024962268.1, read as the reverse complement.
TGTGGAGGTTAGAAAAATCTCAGATTTGAGAAATTTTGTATGTGTATAATCCATGTCATCACTGATTCTCAAGCTCTCATTGAAAACGTCAGTTAGTAGATACCTAAACAAACCTAAATTAAATGGTCTTTGTCTGTCTCTGCTCATATGGTTCATATATGTAACAACTCAAGCGACAAAAATCCCATTTCCTTTGAGCTTGGCAACAGTAGTTCCAGCTGGTGACACTACTTGATTTACATAAAAGCCTTCTCTATCTAAAGCTGAACAGAGAGGGACAGGACATTTCTTCTAAGCTGCTAAACCAAAATTACTGCTAATTCAGCTGAATTTCAACCATCTGCCTAAAGGTGAGTTTCACATAGCAATTCTGGTCCCCCCCATCTAGCCATTCTTACTGCTAACTTAAATAACATTCAAAAAAAAACTTTCCACATAGCACCTCAGAGCCACAGATATCACCTGATATCCAATTTCTATTAAAAATGAAAGAATTTGGACACCACAGTTTCATGCACAGTGCCTGGTTTACTACATTTCTGCACCACACTGCTGAACTGCACTTGTTACCAACACAGGGATCTCCTCTACCTTGTAGATTAGTCACCAAATTGAATTTCACTACAGGGTAGCCCTCAGGCCATTCAGGCAAATAAAATTAGATGCAGGCTAGACTGGAAGTGTTATCTGAATGTACAGCAGCAATGAGTCAGAACAGGATCTCCCTTCTTCAGACTATCCTGTTGATATGAGGTCATACTATTTTAGAACCAGAGGAACAGATTCACGCATGTGCCTAAATGACAGTGCCTATGAATGTGCAAACCGCATGGGTCAAACACAAAACCCTACATGTGTTCTCATTTATGTAGCTTTTTCTTCTTATGTGCTTGGATATTTCGCATTATTTTCAATTCTGTACTTCTGGGTTAGTAAAAGGAGAAGACAAAGGATGTCAAAATAAATAATATTTTAAGATAGAACTTGCACTGACTGACAGCATGGTACCCACACTGTAATCAAAGCAAATTACAGGTGGCAAGAAGCCATTCAGTAAATATGCCACTGCTGTACTCAATGAGACTCGCAGTGCTTTTTGAGCAGAAGATAAAAGAGAGGAAGTAATCCATGCGATGCTGCACAGAACAGCCATGAAAAATGCAGAAAAACAACAAATCTGGAGATGGCATTAGGATCTCACTTCGTTAGTTTATTTTCCTCCATACACAGAGCACAATCTAGACTGACAAAAAAGAGATTTGCTACAGTTTGCAGGGGTAGGCTGAGAAAATTCAGTCCGAGAGGCATGACTGTGTCAAGATGAGAAAATAAGCACAACAGCTGGGGAGAGGCAGAGATGGTCTTGGTGATCTGTTTTCTAAAAAGAAACTTATTTTCTATATTTTTTTCAAAAAGTATGGCTATCCTTGGTCATAATGTATGATTCCAACATAACCGCTCTTTTTTCTAATCTTCCTTTATCTTCCACAACTTTATCTAATTAATTTAAACAAACTAACTAACTTCTAGGAAAGAGACAATATCCAATACACTGAAACAGTGCCAGAATTATACTTCATATCTTAATTCTACTGGTGGATACTACGCGTATTTTATGTCTGAAGTAACAGATAATATAAAATAGTATTCAGTTTTATATATAAACATCTACCTGTTTAATGAAGGAAGGTACAGATGCAAACAAACAAGGAGTTAACTGCATATTTTTCAGGTGCTAAGTACAGATTTTGCAGCAAATTCTTGAGAAAACCACTGAACATGAAACTTACTTGTGTTGATAAGAAACTGGTTTGAAACCCCAGGATGATCTACATCATGTATTGCACTGGCAAAAATTGCTGCAAGAATCTCCAAATCAGTGAACACAGCCTAGAAAACCATGAAACAGAAATGACAATCACTAATAAATGAAAAACTGTTTTCAGTAAAAAAACAAACCAAAACAAAACAAAAACCAAAAAAACTCAACTTTGAATCTAGATCTGACTGAACAAGCAAAACACATTTGAAATGCATCAGGAATCTCAATATATTTTACATATAGGTTACTAAAACCTTTTGTAAATCATCAGTCATGTAGAATTTCATAAAATTTTCAAGGTTGCCCAAAGTAAAACTATCCTTATTTCACATTGACAGCTTCACTAAATTCGATAACTGAAGTATTTTTCAGTTTCAGTCTGCAAATAAGTCCATTTCTATTAGATCATTAATTACAGATTTAGATTTCTGATTTATAGTAGAAACTCAAGCTAAAAATTCCAGCCTACATTACACAAACAACACATACTCCTGCACTTGAAGAAAGAACATCTCCTCAGTGATGTGAGAAGAAATGGTGATAAACTACTAAGATATCTTACTTAACATTTATTGATTTTTATTCCATATGAGATTATCAGAAAGGTAGGGAGCAAGAACTGCAAGGGATCCATTATGTTACTGAGCCCATGCTCCTTCTGTCACAAGCTTTCAAGTTATATAATGGCTTTCATAACTGATCAACAACACTGAAATACATAGGTCAGCAATGGCATTGGGCAGATTTTACTTCACAAAGCTTCAGAGAACAAGGCCATAAGAAACAGATGATTAATTAACAGAAAGAAAAAAAAAAGGACCTTACAATCAGCTCAGCTGTTTAGTAAAGTCAGAGTGATTTAAGAACATAGTCTCATGTTCCTTTGGAGATGATTAAAATCTTTCTCAAGAGAACTCCTGAGACTTTAAGGATCTTTGCCAACTGTGTTAAGATCCAATGATGGCCCTCCCATTAAGAGGAAAGTAGAGCAGAGGAATTCAGTAATTTGAAAGATTGGTTGCAATGAAAAGGAATTAAAATGCAGTCCATCTTTGAAAATGAGGACAAAGCCTTCGTTCACCTGCTTGCTTTACATTCCTTTTTCCAGCACCTCACTGGGATATGTCAGTGCTTGATGTAATGAGGGCTGCACCCCTATCACTTTTTTTATGAAAAAAATTAGATAATCCAGAGAAAATTTAGCATGTGCTCCAATCTGCTTGACAATAAACACAGAAATAGCTAAACAGCCTTCCATAGCCAGTACAAGCATGCACAAATTCAAAACAAAAAACAAATGGCTCTACTGAGTAAAGCCCACTATACCCTCATCTTTTCTAAGCAATTTCACTGTAGTGAGTGGGAGTCCCAAAAGTGAAATAATGATGGAAGAGGAGGCAGTTAATAATGAGACAGTAGAAAAAGTTATAAAGTATATACTTATATAAAGTATATCTGCAAGTATTAGATCATGATTTTAAGAAAAATATGACACGTTCTGCATAATATTTATTGGTAAATAAATCTTGATCCTCAGAAAGTATCTTTTAAAGAGTGTAATTCATGAAAGAAACATCAAAATTTCTTTTGAAAAAACATTGCAGAAGCTAAAGTCTTTCTCATTTAGTTGCATAGGGTATTAGTATGTCCTTTTCTCTCGTTTGTCTCTTTCCCACTGAAGCATAATTTACCTCCAATGCTGGGGTTGACAGCAGAACATGGGTTGACTGAACAACATCTGCAGCATGTATGTTATTGTGATATGCTACATCTGCATGGTAGTGGTCTTCTAGGGTCATCAGGTAAGTTATTAAAGTATCCACTGGAATTTTAAATGTTTTTAACAGATCTCGTTCCTAGAAAGGGAAAAGAGAAACAATTCAGATTACCAACTCCAACAAAAATTTCTGAAATAAGCACAAAACTGCAAGACTGCTCCTACTTGCCTGAAAAACGGTGTGCATGATGACTGTCAAAGGTCTGTTTCCAGATAGCTCTGCTACCCTGAAAACCTGAAGGCCCCATTTGTTCACATCTTCTAGTTCCTAGAACAGAATTGAGCAAGAATCAATGCTGAAATCTTAACATACAGGACTCCAGCATTTTTCAGTTGAAACACTCACAAACAGCAGATCCATGATAATGCAAAGGCTGCTGTAGAGGCCCTGTAAATATTGTATGCTAAACTTTGCAAGGGGGAAAGTTGTTGCTAGTAACCTTGAAATAGTTTCATTTGCAGCTACCATCTTTCCTGATTCTAACCTACTAGGCAAGGAGTGCCACTTTTAAGTGGAATGCTACAGAAGGAGAAATGGTACAATATCTTGAAAAAACTGACACACTTTCCATCTCACGCCTGGTGGGTTCAAGGAGGGGGTGAATTGCTGCCATCTCCCCACATCTCAGCAATGGATTGATGGTTCATATGAAGTGGGGGCTTCCTGGGAACATACAGAGAGGCATATTTCCAAAAGCAAACATCTAAAATTGATTGAATAATCACTTTATACTAGTTTTACATCATTGCCATATAGTTACCGATGCAAAATCACAGGAAGTGTCCCTAAAAACAGATGTGCATGAAATGACAGAGCAAATGACAGGACTTCCAGCAATAGCTCTAATGCTACACGCAGTTGTGCATTTTTGAAGAACATATGGCTGCTACATGTTTTCATTCCTCTGACTGTATACCAGTTCACTCTTAATTCCTCAGCTATTGTTTAGGAATATGCAGCACTATTACTGTATCCACAACTGCTAATTTACATCCCATTTCCAGGCAGCTAGTATTCCTGCTGAAATCCTGTTCATGTGGAAATCAACCCTCAAGGCCTGGTTCTGATTTCACTTGTTACTTTTCCGCTTCACTGGATTTATATTTAAGTGAGATCATCCTTTACTGCTATAGCTTGAAATCACGGTTATAAGCAGAGGATGGAATAAGTTCTCTATTTTTAGTTCAGTGGTTTAAATTCAAATATTTAAATATTCCCTACCTTGGCAAGAACATCTTCTTGGTCTGTTTTAACTCCAAACCTGGGAATACTGGAATTGGTTAAACTGGAGCTGTGCATCAGTTTTTTGACTCCACTGATCTGAGACATTGGTCTCTTCTTTTTCTCTTTCTCTTTTTGTGTCGGAGAAGGGATTTCAACTTCATGTTGTTTATCTTCAAAAGAATGAAGAAAAATATTTTTGAAATGAATTAAAAATATTCTTGTCCACTTCACTGTTAAGTTTCATTAAACATTCATTAAATTTAACAGAACTTATAATTGCCACGGTAGATTTTGCAGCAGATACTTCACACTGAGAGCAGTAATAACAAGAAACAAGATAAACATAGATCTGGACATCAGTAAAGCAGAACTATGCATCATAAACTGCATCATCTCTGAACTGGCTTCAAATATGACTTGTGACTGTCTTATTTCCACTTCCCCTGCATCCTCAGCACTACCGCAGAACAGGGTTAGTTGTTTAATTTAAAACGGGTTACTACAGATTAGCAGAAGACTGTATTTTCATTTGCCAAGAAAATTTAAAATTCCTTCTTTTCTGGAAAATAAAAAAAAACACCAAAAAATTAAGACCATATATATATCTCAGGACTCCAAGGACCTGACAGCTGTTTGTGCTAAGACCTTGTACAACACAGAAAGGCTTTTGCTGGTGGAGCCATATCAACAAATGGTTTGCATGGGAAAGCAGCTCACATCAGCAGTGCAGCTTTTTTCTCTTACAATTTATAGCACCTATAAATACAGTATTTCTGACAAAAAGTCTATTCTGCTAAAAAAAAACCACAGCATTTTCTACTGAGTTTTTGCTTTAGCAGCAGAATCAGTGGCATAACTTCATATACCTCATCAACGTATGTGCCAGTAGAACTTTCTACCATGCTGTCAAAGATTAAAGGCAGAGTAAAGTATCTGTAGGCCATTGCCAGATGATCATTGCAGAAACACCATGGGGGTATAGAGCACTGCAGACTTTGTGGTCTCCAGTGAAACCCAAGTTAGGGCAACAGAGAGATTTCCTGCCAAAACTGCTAGTATTTTGCACAAATTTTTGTTCATTTCATTCATGTTGTGTTTAAATGTGGCGCTTTAATACTTCCTCTAAATCATCTCTTATCTGATAAAATATATCTGCACGTTTTCTACCCCTTAAGAAACCTCACAGCAAAACCAGGAATATCAGGGACATACTTCTAATGTGAGACTCCAGAAGGAAAACCGGGATTTCATTTCTTAGAAGAAACAAAAACAATAAAAAAAAGTCAGGGCTCTTAAAAAATATATGTCTGTTTTATTCTTCTTGCAATGGTCATCTACAATAAAGGCTTTGAAACCAGATGAAAGTAGCTGGTCCATTCTTAATTTCTAGCTTGTTACTTTTCCCCTTTTCAGTTCTCTTTTTAATTACCCTTTACCAGTCTTCATTTACTGGACTCCTCAAATTCCAAACAAATCAGAGCAAAAGAAGAGACTGCAGAAATGTCACCAAGATTTAGCCTGCGGCACCAAGTTCCCTGGTTGCCCCACCACACTTGGCTCTCCACATGTGGACAATCAGGAAAAACGGGGTAGGATAAGCACTGGAGCTGTTGACAGGTACAAACTGACAACAGATGAGGAACAGTGACTCGTGTTCATGCTTTGATGTTTATGGTTTTGGTCATATTCACAATGCTTAGACTCATCAAAGGGAGATTCATAAGCTGAGCTGTCAGAACAATTCAAGCGAAAGGAAGGGTCTGTCTGAACAACTTTTGATCTGCTAAGGAATTCCACAGGATTGCCTGTGTATTTTGCTAACAATGAGATAAAGTGTCTCAGGACCATACCAATATCCACAAAAGTCAACTTGCCATTTTGACCCTGGTTATATTATACTCATTGGCAGGTTCTCTTACACTTTCTATTCACAGGAAAACATGCTAGTTACACTGAAAAATATAAAGCTTGGATATTAGCAGTCTCAAGATAGGAGCTTTAATTCTTTAAAAAGGAATGTATTTGTTATCATTAAAATAATTTAATACATGTCATATAGTTCTATTTGCAGTTCATCCATTCTGAAGATTGGTGAAAATCTCTCATTACACCTTCCTAAATCTCAAACGTGAGTCTGTAGATGTTCAGGGATAAGTTACTGTCTTAGTAGATAATTTAATATATTATATGAATTATATACGGAGAGAATGCTTTCCTTCTTTTAATTGTTGCTCAGAATCTACACATTTAGGCTGCGCATTTTGATAATATTAGATTTGAGCATCTTATTTAAGCATAAGATTTAGTGGAGTTATTTTCCCCATGGTATTCCTCTTCATCTACGTTTTTAAGCATGGGTTTTCATTTATATGGAGCTGCAAAACAATATCCATGGCTCAGTAATTTGTAAGTGATGGCTTCTCCAGCACTCTTTCTGCCCCAGACTGAGGTATCCTGTAAGGCTGACAAATACATTTCCTTATCCTGTCAAAATGAGCCTTAAGTTTTCAAGTAAAGACATGCAGATACTGGTATCTCAATCTTTTCAGTTAGCCTAAGTAGGTCATCTTCTCAGGCAACATTACACTGTCATTTCCAGGACTCCTGAAGCTGAGGGACAGCAATTCACTACAATAGAGGCTCATCACTTCCTTCATGTAAGAAATCCTGCTGTGCTGCAGTGCAGTGCTCAGGCATGCTACTGCAATCATGGATAATCTGAACCAGCCCATTAAGCAATCCATTCAGATTATGGTGACAAGCAGCACAAAAAATGTCCCAACTATGGCAGAAATAAAAGATCCTATGAGTGATCAGTACTTCTTAACACATTTGTTATCCTGATTCAGATATAACTAGCTGTCTCTCCCCTCACATGCACAGTCTTAATGAACCACTGCAGATTTGTTTACTTTATTTCTTGTTCAAAATCAGCTGTATGGAACCAAGTCTTATTCCTTTTCACCAGTTTTATCAAGATACACACACTGCGATCTGCGCAACTATAGAGGAGAAACCACAGCCTTTGTAATTCTGCAATAAGGCTTTTTTGATGCGTGCATCCCACAGAGTAAGCTCTTTAGCTGCACAAACTCTCCTGGCAGCTGCCTGCTCAGATGTTGACTTAGTCATATTCATCAGCCTTCTCATGGGTAGGCAGGGAATACCAAAGCATCTGAACTGTGAGATTTAATGAGGTTACTTGTGATTGTCTGCTTTCTGCACACTGAAACCGCTTGGCTCTAACTTTCCTTCTGGCCATAAGGGAAACAGAATGGAAGAACTATTTTTAATATATCACATACTTCTCATTATATATTCATTGTTTAATTTGGTAGCAATCACTGTAACGTTACATGACAATATGTAGATGAACATTTATTTGTCACTACATTTACAGGGAACTACACACACAAACTAAATGAACTGTGATGGAATGGATCGACCGTACTCTGCTCAAATACTGGCCAATGAAATACTGAATGTACACCTTCTGAAGACAGAAAGCAATACAGAAAGCAATGCAATTTTAAAAGCCTTAAAAACAAAGAAACAAAAAGGTAAAAGCTCCCATTACTATCTTACCTAAAAATGTGTTCGATATGTATTCCGAGACCTGGTTGCCTGATCTGCTCATTTCAGACAGGTGAGTAAGCTCCCGGTTGAGCATACGTTTAAACTGGAAAGGAACAACAACAACAATAAATTGTAAATTACTGATCAAGACATATTCTAGATAGGATGAGAGAATGCAGTTGACTTGTAATAGGGCAAAGGACACAACAGTCAGAATACACACTAAATTAAGGTAACAGTGAAAGGAAAAATGACATATAATTTTGTTCTTCCTTTCTACCTTATTCCAGGTTTGAACAATATAATTCTTTACTCCCAGAAATACTGAACAGTGATTCAATTACTTAGGCACAGGATCTTACTTTCAAGCGAAAGCTATAAGGCATATGCATAAAAATACAAACAGTGCATCTTTTTTTCAGGTTTTCATTTTAATTTGAAGATAAAATGCAAGCATGTTTATACAAGACCTTGTCTATTAGGATATCTTATCATACTAATAAATTAACTTACTGTGCATTTTTGGTGATATATTTTACAACTGTTCAAGCTGCATGCCTCATCACTGATCTACACAATATATTTGATGGCACTCCTTAAATGTATCAAACTTACTGAGTTCCTACACGCCAGTACAAACAGAACTAAGCTTATGTTTTTCTTAAAATTATTTTTGTCAATTCAATGACTTGCCCTGTCTGATGCCTCAGAAAATTTCCAGTACCCACATGATACAGAAAACAGCTATCTATGAAAACTTGTTTTCCCTGTGAGATAGCAAGTCCCACAGGTAATCTGTTTTATGCAAGAGGATATTAGCATACCAATCGCTAATTGCATCATTATAGTTCTTTCTTAATTCATTCAGAAATACAGGATTAAAAGACATCCTTGCAGAATCTCAGAAGGGCTGGGGTTGGCAGGGATCCCTCAGGTTCATCTGGCTGCCAAAGCAGGGTGCCCCAGCCCACACTCAGGCAATTTCTGAAGGGGACTCCACAACCTCTGTGCTCTGACACCTGTGCCAGTGCTCTGACACCTGTCTTGATATTACCAATAAATAGAACTCAGCAATACCCATAATCCAGTAAAAAAAATCCTTCCAGTTTAAATCAATATCTGTCATAATGGAACTTAGTCTACTATTTCACCATCTTCTCATTTTTTATTAGTTTCCTGTCTTCTCTTAACAAAGTGAAGCAATTTATGTTATTTTCAGACTCATCGTCCACTTTGTTCACCCAGTCATGACTATTTGTTACATTAAGCAATCTCTGTCCTCAGTATACAACCCTGTAGAAGTTCTCTTTATGTAGAAAATTGGTAAATTCTTCTTTTATATATTAAACAAAGCACTAGACAAAACATTATCCATTTCTTTTCCGTTTCATCCCACTGAAATCAAAGCCTTTGCTTCAAAGGGGCTTTGCACAGCTAAAGATATTATTTTCTTTACAATGCCTTTGGAAGTCACGAATTACTGTATTGCTCACAGTGCACCATATAAAAATTGCCTTTAGTGTAACTCTCTAACCATTAGCCACTGCGTTTTCCTGCCACCTTGACATGCCATCAGCCCAGGAATTTCCTCCTACAAAGACTCCTACAACAAATGCTACTTCTCTCACATACCAATGGCACAATTTTTATCTTAAACACACCCATGTGCCAGAAAGAGCTCAACAGATTTACGAAAATCTGAACCATACTGCAAACACTTTTTAAGCTATGAGCTTTATGGCTACATATTCTGCATGAAACCAGCACTGTCCTCTACAGTGACATTACATGTTTGTGACCAATGTTATAAATATTTAAAAATGAGTCAATCCTTGCAAAAAAATAACATAACAGTGCTAAAAGTCCTGAAAATACATTTTAAAGCCCTTCTTTAATTTGTTAACATGCCTTTAAGTCCACAGCTTTTTTCACACACCCAAGTTGAGAAATAATTCACAATGACAATCTCACAGACTTACTTTTCTCCACACTACATTCAGAACCTGAAACTTTACATGAAATGTATAGGAATAATCAAATGCCAGAAGTTGACAAAATGGCATTAACTTCCAGATATGTCATCAGTATATTTACTACTGCCCCAATTTTCTCTCATTCTTAATTTTAATGCTGCTAATGTCTCTGGATCCCTCTCCACAAGTCTGTGTCTATCTAGCTGTTTCCTGATATGCCCGCATAGGTGACTCTGATGTTCAGTTTTTGCAGCTGCAGAGAAAAACAACTGCTGCTCTTTAAAAAAGGTTCATCTAGCCACTGCTCATAAGTATGACTTGGGAACTCATCTATAAAAGCCTCCTCTGCAGCTACCTGACTAAAAAAAAAAAAAAAAAAAAAAAAAAAAAAGTGATTTTTTTTTTTTCTCTGATTCATATATTTAATTTTGAGCAGAAAGGGAGAAAAATATCTTTCTTCCTAACACTGGAGGCTAGTTCCACTTACAGAAAGTGGATGGAGTACCTCGCGATGCTGCAGAATTACATTTCTCAAGCAATGCTCACACTCAGTGCTAAACACTCTGTATAATGACTAGCAGCTAGAAGTTTTCCAGCATGTTCAGTGTAATAAACACTGGGAGTCCTTTTTGCCCTCAGCTGGAGCTTAGCATTTGGACTATTTCTACATTACACAGAATAATATCATATAAACACAGAGGTTAGGATATCCTGTGTGTTGTTGTTCTCCAGTGCTGAGAACAATTCTGGCTTTTGAGCTTTCGGGTTTTTTACTGTGCACTGGGCATCATCTTGAAGAGCTTGTAGTACATTCTCTAGGAATTTTGAAATAAATATTTATTGCTCACAGCGACAGAGGACTAGTCTTGATGGGGCACACTAGTCCCTTCTACTTCTACATTTCTGTCTGATGCAGAGACCTGCCTTTCCTCCTCCAATCAACCCACAAGCGACCTGAACACATAAGCTAGACCATCAGCATAAAACCTGGAAAAGGTTGTGCTGCTGCTGAATGGGTTTTAACTGACAACTATTTGAAAACATCTGGACTGAGATGGAGTTCAGAAAACTGCTTTGATTTCCTAATTATACATGACTAAACCTTATGACTGTCATCCACACTGAATCATATGAAGTTGTATACCGTAAGCAGACAGCTGTTTCTGATGAAGAACAATAAAGTATGAGAGAAATAAAAGAAATGAAGAGTGACAGAGATATTGCAAAATAATCAAAAAACGATCTGGTTTCAGTATATCTGCATGTTACTTAATCCTTTCATGTTTAAAATCTCCTTTGGAGAAGAAAAAATACACCAAATCTAAGCCTCTAATTTTACCAAGTCTTCAGAAACTTTATACAGGCCTAAGCAAAACCCTATGCAGTTGCTTGTTCAAGGAACATCAGCTTTCCACACATTTATGTATCCCTGCACTGTTATTTGAGAATAAATCTTTGCCTAAGTCTCATGTGGCTCCCGCAAGATCTCACTGCAAATCAGAGGAGTTTCTGTTTTATCCGTGAGTCAACACTGCTTCAGTCATCCAGGAAACATCTCTTGTAAGTGCTTGGAACTTGGCTAGACTACCTATACTCTCATCATTTGTCATCTCAGAAGTAACATTTAGCACTTTTTGACAAAAAGTCAAACTAACCATGAAGAAATTCTTGCTATTAATAGTAAATGTAAAGCACATTTTAACTAAGAGTTTTTAAAAACTGAATAGCACATACACTCCTAGTTGAAGGGAATCAGTCACAATGGATCCAACCTGCTGTTACAAATTTACATTTACATCATACAACTAAATTACGATACTGTCAGCTCAATATAGGCAGAAAGTGGAGGCTTTTGGAAAGGTTATGCATATATTGCATTCTTCTTCAGAAAGGTTTTCACATTTTACATGCTAGGTTCTGTAAGATTAGAAAAATGACATTTCTGTACCTCCCTAGAATATAACTGCCCTTGACTATCACCCAGGAAATTCCCTCAGGAAATGAACAGGCTATAAAATGTCCATTAAGTCAATTATGCAGTTCTTCACTGCTGAATACTGCTGTCACACAAGCAGAGTTTAGTAAAAAAAGAAACAAAATCTGAAAATACCAGGAGAGCTGTAATGCATAAGAATAAATGTGTTGATAAGAAAAGGTTTCTAAATAGCAGTCATCTTCAAAGAACACATTACAGACTGAGAAATGAGCTGGGTAGTTAAAGTCCTTCTACAATTGTGCTCTGTGTGTCCATGTCACTGTATAAATATATTACAGCCAATTGATGGTATAAATAAACAACTCTGTGGAGGAAAAGATATGATTTCTGATGATGTCAGCAAAGTTATGTAAAAAAATTTGGACTGTCTTTCGCAGTAACTCTATTCCCAAATGGTGACCAGATTGATATAATTTGGGGAGACTTAGCATCTGTAAGCCAGAGGAAACTTCATGTTCAACTCTGAAGACACAAAGATCTACCCAGAAAATCAGTTCATGGCTATGAAGAAGTTTGGTCTGCACACTTAATATAAATGCAGTTTACTGATTACATCTTTTGCATAATGTCATCCCTTGATTCAGTAACAAAAAGCTTCAATAAATACACAGTCTGCAGTTAACTTGCATAGGGAGAAGCATGCAGAACTGCCTTAGGTGGAGATACCCTAAGAGGACCTCTCTCACTCAGGCTACCTTCTCCTCAAAACAGCTACTTTTTAGAAAGGCATTCATAACTCAAAATAAAACAAACAGTACTATTTATACATACTATATATATTAACTGTATATATGTGTATATATATATGCAAATTATATATATATATATATACACTAAACTATTATACATAACTGAAAATATGCCAGCCTTATAGATTCATCAGGTTTCTGTTTTTAATGTTTATTGAAGCAATACTCAGTGAAAGCCAATCTCTTACATCCATCAGGCCATCGTTCTCTCCAATATAATTTAAAAGAAGACAATAAAGTATAGCCTGAAGCACAAACAAGTAAGTAAAATATATAAATAGTAAGGAATGCAAATGTATGTCATGACCTAACACACCTCAGTCTTTCTTGTCATTTCAAAAATATTCTAAATTATTGAATTTTGTTTGCCAGTAAGTGTAGATCTTCCTCTACATCTTCACATTTTTCCTAAGATATGCATGCTGTGAACTTAGGAAGCACTATGCTATAACTGTATTTAAGTACTACTTTACTTCTATATTGAAATCATTAGCTATACAAAGTATAGGACACTGTCTATACAATAGAGGACATATTTTCCATGTGTAATCAGCTGCAGCTACACTGCTGAGCTGCCTACTCAGCTTTAATTAATAACTGTAACCATTTTAAAGGTAAGTAACAGTGATTTCTTTTTTTTTTTTTTTTTTTTTTTTTTTAAGTTTGGTGATTTAATTTTTGTTATTGAGCAAGAAAGAACACCACAGTATCTGTCTGGCAATCCAGAAAATATTTCCAAGCAAATTACAATAAATACTTTTCTATTAGCTGAATGGAAAATAATTGCATCTTATTTTTTTATAAACGAGAAAGGAATCCACCTAGTCAGCATAACAGAATCCAGTCTCTTCACAGATGACTGAACAAAATCCTTGAGAATACACCGTAACAATTCTGCAGTAGCAGAGAATGGTCACAATGACCTGATCGGACACAATGACCTAATGAGGGTTTTACACTTCCACTTTCAAAACAAATAAATTATAAAGGCAGGTAGTAATACAAAAAATCAGTGAGTATTTTGTTTGTAATATTTAGTGATTTAATTAAATTTAATTCAGTAAAAAAGAGAAACTGGATTATTTGGAAGAATTACTACATGTCAATCAAAGGATGATGCTTCATTAACCGTATGGAAATATCACTGTTTGTTTTTAAGCACAAATAAACAAACAGAGATAAAACAGTGCCCAAGCCTAGCTTGGTATTAAGTGAATTTCATTAACTGGCACACTGATTTAATTTATTGGTGCAAAACTTTCCCATAAAAGAGATAAAAGCTGATTTAATACTATTTTTTAGCACAACTGCAGCTTCAAGCTAGTTCAAAGCTGCTCTACATAATAATGTAGATCAATATTAGAAGAACACAATTTTCAGTCTCCCTGTGTTTTAGTCAATAAACTGTCACACATGCACAGGCTAACAGAAAATGCTGCTGAAACATACTGTTGATAATTTCACATTTCTTCAGCTGTTAAAATCAGTATGAGTCATGCATTCATCCATTATCCTCAGCCTCTTTAATCACGCTGTAACCTATTGTATGCTGCCTCAGTTTTTAGTGATTTTTTTGTTTTGTTTTGTTTTTAATCCTTTAAGATCTATAAATACATTTTTGTAGCAATCTTTCATAAAAGAACACAAAACTCTTCTGAATTTCTATGGCACTGTGTACTGTCTAATTATCCACTACTGCAACATTATTTTACAGGTTCCAGCACATAAGAAAGACTGTATACAGTGCAGTTCATCCTCACTGCTGAACAAAGGCGTGCTTTTCTGATTTTTGACTTTATATGCATATTACCCATAGCCCTGTTATCCGCAAATACTCGTGATATCCAGTAATCATGCAATCACACACCGCAAATCAATGTTCTTAAAAGGTAAAACAAAATCCTACCTTTATGTAGCCCCAAGAAACTGAGAGTAAATAGTTTGCCTCAGGCATTTTTGATTTTTTTTTTCTATACTACCAAATCTAAGCTGTTCAGTTCTTTGCTATCTGATACCGCAAAAGACTTTCAAGAAGAAAGATGCCTTCTCTCCTAATTCTTTTTGCTGATCTTCAGGTTCTCAGCAACTGTGTGCACAGGAGGCACTCTGAAATGAAATCCAACTGTGTAGTCTTCTGATTGTAAAAATGCCATTTGTAAAATTCCAAGCACTCACAGGCAATGTTGAAGAGACATATTGAATGAGTTGAAGAAATATCAGAAGAGCTAGGGATATGCATATTTCCTGAACACCAGGACTTAATGAATAATGTATGTCAAGATGCTCAGCTGCTGGAAAGACTTGCTCTATCAACAGCTACCAAATAAGGACCTAAAGGGGAAGCCACAAAGAGTGCCACTAATCCCTCCCATAGAGCCTAACTAGCAACCAATAGTATGTCACCCTAAAAGATATAAATGCAAGGGGCTGGTGACATGAGGTAGGATAATTTCTGATTGGCCAGCACCAGGGACTCTCCTGGGAATGGGGTATTTCTTTCATTTTTCCTTTCTTTTTTTGAAACAGAAAATGCCGTTTAATAATGGCTTCCCCCCCTGCAGCATTCACACTCCATTCAGAAATAGTTTGAGTTCTTGTACCCTTGGCAGCATTTGCCAGTTCATTTCAATGGATTTGTCATCCAAGCAGTTAAAATGAGTATTCTGTATGGTCGTGTGTCTTTCTTAGCCTCTTCAATTTTTCATATGGAAGGGAAATAAATACTTTGAGATTTCTTAATGAAGGGAAAAAAAAAAACCAACACAGAGTTACAAGGATTCTTGAGCAATCTTTACGTACTGTAACACTGAAAAGGGGGTTCATTTTTATGAAATCTAAATTAAAAAATGATCTTCTCAGCCATTGAAAGTCAGTTTCTTTTTCTTTTCTTTTTCTTTTCTTTTCTTTTCTTTTCTTTTCTTTTCTTTTCTTTTCTTTTCTTTTCTTTTCTTTTCTTTTCTTTTCTTTTCTTTTCTTTTCTTTTTTCTTTTCTTTTCTTTTCTTTTCTTTTCTTTTCTTTTCTTTTCT
>NW_024962268.1:8639640-8744647 GCF_019238085.1 Lagopus leucura | reverse complement strand
AGGAAGGAAGGAAGGAAGGAAGGAAGGAAGGAAGGAAGGAAGGAAGGAAGGGAATATGGTAAATGCAAACATATGATAATATGGCACTCAGTAATAGCATTATATAGTCACATTTAAAGATAAACTTCTATGAAGATAGTTTCTCCATGTCCTATTGCATTTACTGTTGAAAAGGCGCAGTGATTATACAGGTGTTGTAAGGAAGAGAGAAGAAAATGCAGAAGCTGGCTGTACTTTCTGTACGAAACTGACCGCCCAAGCGATTTTTGTGGTGCTGGTACTGAGACGCCAAGAACCAGTGGTAAAGAACAGATGGTATAACCATTGTTTGAAATACAGCCTTTATTTTAAACAGCAAATCCAAATACCTAACTCAAGTTCAAATTTACGACAGGAGTGAGCGGAAATTCTGAAGAATCTTCACATCTGACAAAACGAATAAACTGAAAAAAGTACTTGTTCTTTCAAAATCATCAGTAAAATGCAGAGAGGAATCACTTTAAGTGTCTCCCAGCAGTTACTGAGAGGCTGTTGGTGAGATGTTCTTGTCCTTCCAGCCCTTGCTCCAGTCCCAGAGGTATAACACAAGATAATGCAAAGTCTGTACACTCATGTTTCAGACAACAGATCAAAATTACTTTGCAGAGTAGAATACAACAGATGAAGGATTGTTTGTAAGTAAAAATCAAAGCAGAAATAAAAAAAAAAAAAAGCCACAACACATCGTGATGTTAAAAAATAAACATAAAATTGAGTTATGGAAGTCAACTAATAGCTTCTTTTCTTTTCTTTTTTTTTTTTCTTTCTTTCTTTTTTTTTTTTTTTTTAAAGCAAAATATGAATAATGGTAATAGTTCTAGCCCCATTAACTAAATATACTGTGGACTTCAGTATTTCCAGTGACTATGTTTTAAAATCAAAACAAACACTTCTTGAGTTCTGGGAACCAATAGTATTTCTCCTGCTGTAGTTAGGATGCTAATAGTTGAGTGTAGCAGAACTCCTTCACAAGTTACTGAAGAAGTCAGCTCACATAAGTGAAACACAAGTCCTCCAAATTTTGCCAAGAGAGAACAGACAATTTATGATACTCTCATTTAACATTCAGCTATGGGAAGTTTCAAGTTAAGAGAACATAATTTTTTGATATGCATCTCATTTATATTTTAAGGACTTAGGTTCATTTTTTAACTTGGATAAAAAAAGCAGTAATGCCAATTTTTCAGGGGAGTGAAGTTAAACAGGAAAGCAACAGTTTATATTCAACCACTGCATGAATTTATAGGTACATATTAATATGAGGTCCAAAGACAATGACAAAATAGAATATGAAAAAGTAAAATAAAATGTGTGAATGATGTTCTTCCAGCAATAGACAAATACAAATAAAAAATGTTTTTGGATTGCAAAGGAAGCAAATGCAAATTATGAAGAAGCCAACTGCCACCATACTAATAAAAGACAAAGTAAGAAGCCCCAAAACACATGCAAGCCTTTTACTTTCTGGCTGCCTAGTCTCTATGGCGTACCTGCACAACTCATGCTATATGTCATTTAAGTACTGACTTGACACGGTCCTGGACAACATGGTTTACATCACACTACTTAAGCAGGGGATTTGACTGGACTTGCAGAGGTCCCTGCCAACCTCAGCTTTCCTGTGATGCTGTACAAGTCCTTAAATGAAGGAGTATCAGTTGTTTCTGATGGCAGTATTCATACCAAGCTTCCTGTATTATACTGAGGAAGATTTCTCAGAGGAGGGGACACAAAATGACAAATACAGTTTATCACAAACATTCTATTTAATTGCTTTCAAAGTACCTGTTGAAGATAATGAAATGCAATGAAGTATATATGAGCTAATTCTGAAAAAGAATAAGATTAGCTATAGAACAAGAACAGATCTGCAACCTGACTAGATTCCAGAAAGAGAGAATGAGCTTTTCAAAATGAAACAAGTAGAAAAAGGGAAGAAATCCTAGATGAAAAGCACATAAAACTTTTCAAAGGAAAAAAACACAGCAAAGCCTCATCTCTAATGAATTCTGTGGCAAAAATCACACTGATTGCAACAAATCAAAATTTCAC
This sequence comes from Lagopus leucura, assembly GCF_019238085.1. Lineage (NCBI taxonomy): Eukaryota > Metazoa > Chordata > Aves > Galliformes > Phasianidae > Lagopus > Lagopus leucura. Next base: position 8,742,556 of record NW_024962268.1, on the reverse strand, counting down.
TAAAGAACCCCTCCAGAACAAATTGTCAGTGATGCTAATAAGGAATGAGTACTAGAAGCAGCAAAATGACAGTGCTGTTTGTGTTTTCCTATTTTAGGATCTAAAAGTTAAGGTGCTACTATGTATCACAATTTGTTTACAGAAATGACCTTTTTTTGGTTAAGGCTTTTCAAGAGTTACCATTCACTAAGCACATAATGTTAGTGCTGGTTACACATAACTCTTCTTTTTCTTCTAGCACTTACTGAAAAAAGACTATGTGAAAGACTACTTCAGAAAAACTTCCCATGAGAAATACAGCATACAGCGCACGTTTGCTGGCTTCTTGTACCATCTGGAGAATGGCACATGTACCTTTGTTGAGAGTTTCAGACTTGCAACATTCCTAATTGATTATTTCAAAAGGAATGTTTACCTTGTAAAAACACAATTAACCTAGTAGCAAGCTGATACCAGCAAAGTGGCTGAACCTTCTACCATAAGAAATACTAAATCAGGCTTTTAATTTTAGGTAAATTATCTTAATTTCTTTAACATAACTAATATAACACAGTAAAGCACATCCTTATCTTAATTGATTTTGTAACTTGTTTTAATCTTAAGCACTGAACAGTGTTCTGCTGTAAATTCCATTTAGTCTAATGTAAAAAAAAAGGCTTTTGCTTTTTTAAGGCAAGAGTATTACACTCACAGTCATAATTCTAACACCTTATCCTCTCTGCTACAGTATTCTGTGCAATGGAAAATATATATATAAAAAAAGAAGGGCTACATCTTTGTCAGTAGGCAGATACTAGTGATTTTACTGAGAGTACACTCATTTAGATGATGAGGATGTGACCAATGGCTTCCATTGTTTACACAAATGTACTAAAGCACGCTGACACAACTGAATTCAATTTCACAAGTAAGTAGCTAAATAAATATATCAATTTATTAAAGCAAACTTGCCACATTTTCTTGTGAGATTAGACAAGAGGTTGAGGACTGGTAGAGGATTAAATTGTGCAAGAAAAATGTAAGTGCTTAAAATAAACTGCAAAGATAGTATGAGGAATAGGGGCAAAAAAACCCACTTTTCTTGGCTGCTGCACCAGTTTCTCTCTGCTGAAGTGGGGCTGCCAATATAGCTTGATATTAGTACTTCAATAGCTTAGAAAATTGCTAGCTTTGACTGTGGGAAGGTAAAAGACCTAAGCATTTAAAAGCTTTTGAGCAATTCCTAGTATAAAAAGAAATAAAATCTTTCTCTCCCATCCCTTAAAGTTGAAGGAGAACATAGTCCAAAGGCATCAAGAGAAGGATATAAAAATTCTCTGAAAACAAGACAGATTAATCTATCTGAAGACAGATTGAACTGACCAAAGAATTCCTGGGTCTCTACGTTCTACAGATCACAAACCTGAAATAGCACAAACCTGTTTCTGAGAATATTGCTAAGGTTTAATAATAATACTTGATATCAAATCTAACTTTTTTTTTTTTTTTTTTTTTTTTTTTTTTTTTTTTTTAAGCAAGCCATACAATGCACAACTGTTTTTGCCATCAACCTGCATGCACCAGCAAATGGATTTTTAGATTTAATGGAAAATACAAGAGTGACTGGCAGAATATGACAATCATTAGAAAAGCAAATGGACAGAAAAATGACTCAGGTTAAATTCCATTTATTTCAAAGAAATGAACAACTATAGCTGGAAATGACAGTCTTTTTCTCAAGTGCTGCATATAGCTTGTTTAATACACTTAAAACAAGAAAGCCAACAGGACCCTCAGCTTACCACGGGAGACTACAGAAATACTTAGAACTACAAGTAGCACGCACACCCAAATTACATATTGCAATACTCACAATAGTTGACCTGCTCCACAATGCAGAAGCCAATTATTCCTGGCAAGCACTCCCACTGCGCCTTCCAGCTCTCAATCATTTATGTGTGGAGTTGTACCACACCAAAAGAACACAGTCATAAATCCTTTAAATACTTGCAGATGAAGATCAAATGGAAAAAAATGTACTACTTTTTGGACCAAAGAAGATTTCAAATACAGTAGCATTCATCTGCTCAAAGGTGTTACCAATGGAGAACTTTGCAAGAAGACCAGTTTGGATAGACTGATAAGTTTAATATCAACTCTTTATTTTATGTTATACTGTAGAGCAATAAAGTAAGGACATTACCTGAAAGAAAAAAAAAAAAAAAATCAAGTAGCTAAATTTTGATGGAAATTACTTGCATATTCCCATAGGAGTCTGGTCACTAGTTGGTGTCAGTGGAGCTACTTATTATAGACTATAAAAAATCACAGGACTCCAACTGAACTTGTGTTTCTAGTGCAAATAACCGTAGTGCATTAGATTAGAGACAATTCATGATCTAAGATATCTATATTCCAACAAATACAGAAGTACAAAGAGGCAAAATAAGGTGCCCAACTCAATACTACCTACCTTGTTTGTGCCACAACTCTGAATAGAAGCCAGGTCTCTGGAATGCTGTCCAGGACTTACATGGGGTTCACTCTGCCTCAGAAGTGACAAGACTGTTCCTAGGTATGATTTAATTTTCAAAATTTTCTATTTTTCTTCATAATATGAAAATTCTTTGGGGGGCATAATTAGACCTGCAGCTCAAGTCACACAATAATCACTTTGGGGCACAATCTGGCTTGCAGCTCAATTTAATATGGTGGTGACGACAAGCTCTAAGAGAAAATAAAAGATATATCTAACTCAAGTGTTCCATAACACTGCACCACCAAGGGCTGTGATATTTGAATGACAGTCTTTAATGTACCCAAATGAGCAAAATGTTATGCTTGGGAAAGGAGCAAGTGTTCCATTTATATCTGCTGTAATAAATAAGAATAAAGGAGTTTTCCACTTGAGGCAGCTAGGGAATCAAATTAAAGAATTAAGATCTGCTTGCTTATCATAAGAATAAATTCAATGTTAGCAAAACAGTGAAGCAGAAGGAAGAAAATCTGAAGGAATAGGATGTGAGAAGAAATGTAACCTCTGTAGTATTCAGAGGGAATATGATATACTTGTTGGGTTGCCTTTGTGCTAACATAGGTCACAATTTGGTGATATAAACGCAATTAATGGCTTACAATAGTTATCACACAGCAGTCCTACGTCAGGCCTCAAAAAACCCAAAGTTTTTGGCAAAGAAAATAAGCACATTGGTGCCAATGTTGAAGGGGACTGTGCAATTAACTTGGGCAGAAAACAAAAAATGACGACATCTATTTTATAAGCTTTTAATCAAAGTGATCAGCATAGCAAAAACCTTCAGATGCTTGGGCTATGTAACCAAACGTGGCACAGAAAATGCTGAAACTAAAGCAGAGGAATTTTCTCTTGTTCTTTGAAGGCATGAGAAGTTCAAGAAAACAAAAGTTAAGTTTTCCATTTTCATAGTATTTTTTTAAGATGTAAATCATGATTTCAGGAGGAACAGATGACACATTTCAGCCGCATGCTGTAACACCCAATTTGATCTTCAAATATAAGACTGTATTACTATAATATACCACGTCATCAGGAATGGGCTGATTGATGGGATGAGAACACACCAAAGCATGTGGCCTAAATGTGTGACCAAAGAACATGCTCAGCTAATCCACCACAAATGCAGTTCCTGTCAACTAAAACTCGTCCTGAATCAATCAGTAGTCAGAAGTTAGAAGTAGAAAGTTATATTGTTCTATAATAACCTTCCAAATGATTCAATCCTAACACATATGAAGGCATAGCTAAAGCACAGCCCCCAGAATTGCTAATTTACACTTTAAGTGCTTTGGGAAACCTACAGATCACTGACGTCTATAAGAAAAGGGCTGTTTTGGGTTAGCCCAGAAATGCTGTACTTCACATCACACCCTCCACAGGTCATTGCGGCAAGGGCTCTGCCCTTGAATCCTCATATTTGGTGTTGCCCCAAAACAAGACTAAGGTTCATTTTTGCAGACTTTTAAGTTCACCCACCCTTTCTCAAGTACTTTAATGCCAATGCAGGTAGTTTTTTGTATAATTATTAGAAAAAATTCAGAGTTCTTCCATTCACTATTTTCCATGACTAAATAATTTACCATGCACCTGTAACACCAGTTTCTTATTAAACAGAAACTATAAGCCTGTGTCCCAAATTCATTAGCAACGATTCTTTTACTGATATTCCTCTTAATTTTACACAGATCATCACATCACCCCCTAGACATAAACTACAGAGGATTTCATTGCACCACTCTGACTTAAAAAACCCCACTCAGGAGCACTGCCTGATCTACTCAGATTAGCATTTTCACCACTGAACACAAGTGTAACAACAAACGCATGGTTAAAGCTCTCTAATGTGTGTAAAAATGTAGAACCACTCACCCAAAGTCACCCCATTCAGAGCAACAAAACATGTAAAGGCAGTCAGTGATGAAGGCTAAGATCAAAATCTTGCCTAACACAGTCACTGAAAGACTGATGCCAGAAAGTGGTTTAGTACCTGTGCGCTTGCACGCTTAAGTCCAGTCCGCCTCACTTTGTCTTACTGAGTCTATCTGTGCTGGTATTCTGATGGAGCTTTCTTTCCACAAATGCTTAATTAGAAATTGCCACAACACAGTATAGTAGTGTTAAGTCCAAGTTCAATTTCTCCTTCGCTCCAAGTATAAATTTCCTTTAAAATGATTGTAATTTCAATTATTTAATCTTTCTTTTGAATAATGATTGGAAAACAAATTTCCACCAAAGTACAAACTGTGCTTAAGTCCTTGCTATTTAGCCACACAATGTACAAATTAAGGCTTTTGAGGAAGGTTAAATATGTTTATTTATTTGCAAAGCAAACTGCAATTGAACAGGGAGAAACTACAACACAAATACTTTTCTGATTCCATACAATGCCTCTTTCACACTGTGAAAGATTCCTATCAAACCAAAGTGCTCTGCAAGATAATTAAAAACCCCACAGCAACTCTTATGGCACTAATGAGGTAAAGAATAATGTCAGCCAACATCCTCTGGTAAGAAAGTTAAAAGCTGAAGGGAGAGGATATATAATGTCAGTAAACTTCAAAGAGAGTGCCAAGTTCAAATGTAAACAACAATACAGTTCTAATTAGTGGTTTGTAATGATGTCATTTCACAGTCTGATGTCAGGCTCGAAGAAAACAAGACACAGGCAGTAGAGGCAAATACATTTGTCCAAAGTCCACAAGAAATGTCTGTGTTTTCCCCATACAATTAAATTTAAAAAAAAAAAAAACACCTCAACATTGAAACAAACAAAAGCAGTACCCATAGCAGGATGATTATTAAACTTTTAAAAGCTATTACTCTGTATATGGTAGCATTTTCAATTTTTTTCTTGAGGTGGTGACTTTAGTTCTTTGCTGTTCTTGCTGTTTGTTATTTTTCTATTCTGTCTTTTGGAACTTGCTGACAGAAAAGGACATTTTTGTAACAGTTAACATAGCCCTGCGAATATAATGTTAATGGAACAAAGAGATATTGATTTCATGTTTCCTTTCAGTTGCATTTTTAATGTTCTAACAAAGTATCAAGGGGGGAAAAAAGTGTTTTATTATTTTATTTTCAAGCTAAGCAGAAAAATGACCTTTAAAACAATCTCTGTATACTCAACTTAGAGGATAACTAATAGTTTCAATTGTTGAACATTTTCTAAGCTATTACAAAATCTGTATGCTATGCTCTTATTTCATACCCTGTTTTGCTGTTACTTCTTTTATCAGAAACCATGCAAAAGCACGTATTCTTGTTTCTCTGACAAGCAAGAAGCACAACTATAAAGTCAGCATGCCATTTTCACCCTTCCAGTTTCCTTAAGCTTAGTGTGAGCAAGATTTCATGACAGTACTGGCCAATTCATTATTATTATTTAAGTGAAGTTACCAAAGAACCTTAAATTCTGCAAATAGTTAACAATGGGACAAGAGCTTTCTTATTTTTCCCTTGATACTGCCAAAAAGATCCTATGTATCATTGCTCCTATTGACCAAATATAACTCACTTCAGGCTTGAAAAACTGTTGCTTTTGCTTTTAATGCTGTTAGCACTGATTTGCAGAACATAAAAGTTCAGGCTTGCACAAGCAAATATAGAAAATAAATAGCTCCTGTGATGTACATGTATTAAACTGCTCAAGGAACATCTACAAGCATATAATTTGCCTAATTTTCTTCAGGCAATAGGAAAGCTATAAAAATCAATGCAATTACAATAAGAATAACAAGAGCCCAGTTACTTGGGAACGATTTTGGAGGTCAAGTGAGAAGAGATAAGAATAGCTCATGCATAGCACCAGGATGTGGCTTACATGACCAAAGTGACAACTTCCATCAAGACAGCAAAAAGGGACAGCTGAGGTGAATTTCTGTCACCCTGCTTTCACATACATAGCATTCTGTCCAAATGTTAGCAAAGCTATCACATTACTTTCACCAAAACTGTGTCTGTAAATTCCCTACTGCTCAGAAAATACCAAAACCTTCCATAACTGTGTCTGTCACTATGTTAGGTCTGCTGTCTCTCATGCCAAGTAATACTGCCAAAGTTTTTGGCTTTCCTTTTCTTCATAAACCATCACTTTGCTCTCTTCTTCTGAATCAACCCTTTTCTAAAATTCTGCTTCCATATTGTAAATTAAAACTTCTCTGAGACATACAGCAAAGGTATAGTTTATCAGTATAAACACTAGCCTAGGACTGGAGCTCCCTGACAGTGTCACAGTAGTGGAAACATCAATTAAATGTTTAAATTTTCCATATGTTTAAGAATGTTTTTGACATCTTTATTATCTTGATATGTTCACACAGAAGGCCCATCTGACCTTACTGCCTCTATTACTGCTTTTGTATTTTTAATTGTGTAACAAAGGACAAATATTTAGCAGCCAAATTATATACATATCTATCTATCTATATATATCTTTCAGGACACTGTTTTAAAGGGTTGTCACATTCTCCACTTAAGCTGCACAAGATGGAATTGGTGGAGAAATACACATGCTCGTTATATGCCAAAGCTGACTGTATCAGTTAACCTTTAATAGGATTTTATTTTTTAATGCAGCTCTTCCACTATAAATGCTAACCCAGTAAGAAAAAACAAACAAACAAACGAACAACAAAAGTTCCTTCAGGTAATAGCTTAATTCTGAAATGCCATAAAATAGCACTGTCCTGTTGCCTTTTAAGTTGGTTCTGGGACCAAAGGCAGGAAAGCTGCAAGAAAGCTGCTCTGCAAACTTCCCTGAAGGTGACTGCTGCATGCTCTAACCCAAGGACAACTAACTGCTTCATACAGTTGCTTGCGCTGGAGCCAGTGGACCATGAAATGACACTCGGAAGGACTGTAATCTTTTGCAACCCTAGTCAATGTTGGCTGAGTAGTAGTGGGAAACACAATCAGGCCTCTGCTTGTGTGAGTCACGCTTTTATTACAGCACATATTTCCTGGTGAAATGGATTAGGCTACACCATGCATACTGTCTTATGTATTAATAATGCACATGTAATCTGCTACTTTATCACGAGGGTATGTTTTAATATGTACAATGATGTAAATACAACCACTCCTATTCCTGGAAGCTCTTATACCCAGAACAATATTCATAAAAATAAACATCTATATTATAGTCTGATGTTTTGAGCAAATATATCACAAAAGTGGAAGATAAAAACCAGTAATGAGTTCATGCATTGTTACCCAATTTAATAACATGCAAACAACCCATGCTAAGCATTACGCAGCAAGCCAGAGTCAGTCTAGACTTATTTCAAGGACTGCTGAATTAAAATGCAACTGTTAAGCAGCATTACACAGCAAGCCAGTCAGTCTAGACTTATTTCAAGGATTGCTGAATTAAAATGCAACAGTTAACAGTTAATATACACATCAACACTCTAGAGATTTTAGACAGCAAACAAAGTCAGGTTATGCACCAAATCAAAGAATACTGGTATTGTCCCTTGTCTTTTGCTTTGTTATTTCATGCAGAAAAACTGTCATTAAGAAAGGGGTTTTAAGCCAATTTCCTTGTGGGAACTAGCATTATCTTCTTTTTTGTATATACATGCATGTCTTGTTAACAACACACATATGATACTCATCCAATATCAGATATATGATGCGCTGGGTTAAGATGAGGCAAGCTGTGAACAGGAAACCTAGAGCTCAAAGCATTTTAACCAAAGACACAGGCCCTTAGCAAGACTGCTCTCTTTAGAAATCAGTTAGAAAGTGTTTCATTTAATTGAATTTATTCCCACATCCATAAAGCCATGGAAATTTAGTCATCTTAAGCAACATCCAGATATAACCCAGTTACAAACTTCCATGACTAGATAGGCAGAAATGGTTTATTTTGCTGACACTTCCCAACCCACTGCATTCTGAACATGGAATCTGTTTCACATAGGTATGTGCATCATGATGTCTGGAAGCTATTGCAGCATCGCCAAAGACTGAGGTGGCTGTCAACCCCAAGCCAATGTCATTCAGGTGTTAATGTTCTAGATAGAAGAAAGCTGCCTGTTTCACAACTCTATTGCTGCGTTCTCATTTATTATAAAAACATGCAAATTCTTCAGAAATGTACAACACTCCTGAGTATACTTATTTTAAATATCATAATGTAATCCCATCCTGAAACAGAAACCTGTCATTCTCACTCACTTGGTGCCACTTTTTGGCAATATACAGGTGGTGAGGACATTACATTTATGCAACAAAAAAAGGCATAAAGTCATAAATAAGACAAAAGTAGGTGGAGACTTGCTTATAAATAGAAAAATACAAGTGATCTTGCTTTGACACACTATGAAGATACCACATCAATGATTTTCGGGATTTTATGGGGATAATCATGACTAAGGGAAGATACAGATGCAGTGAGCACATGATTTTGTGTGAAAGCACATGAATCTCAAGTCCAGCAAATGCAGAGTACTTGCAAGGCAATTTCAGTCAGAAGATATTCAGGGATGTATCCATCAGCAGCTCAACGACATGTCCTACCAGCCGTTCAGAGACTGTCCTACCAGAAGTTTTCGTACATGCCCTACACAGGCAACACTGAGAGGACCAGCCTTGAACGTGCTGAGCCACAGGCCACGGCTCGCACGGCTGAATGGACACTCCCCTTTACAACAGTCACAGAGCTAAACTCCTGTCACAGAAAGAATTTGTCTTGACGATCAGTACCGCTACGTACCGATTTCACATTTTTTTCTGTAAAAAGCCATTTTTTCCTACAGGTTGCATTAACTATCCACGTGTAACGCTCCGTCCGGCTCCAGCACAACCACGGTTTCACTTATTTCTGTTCGGCACATCCGCACCGGCCTCGAGGAGGTCTTACTCAGGTGGGGGCAGGGGGTCCTTCGGAGCGCACCACCCGCCAAGTTCCCCGCCCCCGGCCCGGCAGCCTCCCGCTGCCGCACGGCACAGGAAAGAGCCGAGGCCGGGCCCCCCCGCCGCCGCCTCGCTGACGTCAATGGCATTCTTATCGCGCCGCCTGCGACAGCAGCCGCAGCGCTCAGCTCGGAAGTCGGCGCGGCCGCTGCTAAGCTGCGGAGTGGAGCCGGCGGCAGAGCGGAGTTCGCCCCGCGGTATCTCGCCGCTCGCCACACTCTTTCCCTGCAGCTCGCCCAGCTCGGGGCCGCGCCCCCTGCAGTCTCTCTCCCCGCTAGTGCCGGGCCAGGCAGAGTCGCGAGCACAGCTGGCCGTGTTTTGTTGCTCGTCTGCCGCCGAGACGGCGCTTCGCTCAGCCCCGCCGCAGGACACGGCCGACGCGTTGGCCCTATGGTGACTCGGGGTGATACGGCCAAAGCCTGGTAGAACTGCTGAAAGTAGTGTGGCAGAGGAAACAGGGATACTGATACGCAGGCGGATCTGACTGTGAACTACACAGTGCATTGTGGAAGATAAAAAAAGACAAACACATTTTGAGGTGGTGGAGATCAAAGCCTTTGCACATCTGTGCTGATGGGAAAACTGGGGCAAACAGGGACAGCGGCGGTTTTATCGGGCTGGTTTGATGGTCAAGTCTAAGGGGACTTTGGACAACATCTGCAGCATCCACATACTGAATTCTTGGAAGGTTTAACATCAGTCCCACTTGCACCTCACACCTGACTCGACCAATTGCTTTTTATCCCGATCAGCTGTTTTTACAAATTGCCAAATAACCTGCTCTGACAAGCATTCCTCTGTGTCTGCATCTCTGTTACATATCCACACTTGTGTGTGCTGCCTGTACGTGCATATCCATCCACATGCACATTTGACATACTATACATGTACCATATGTGTAAAATTCAGCAGTGTTTTAAAGCCCAACTGACTTTGAAACGAAATGCATTAGCAATATTTAAGTCCAAGTTTTGGTACCTCGTGTCATCAGTCACTGGACTGATTTAACCAGATGCCTACCAACAGTGTTTGTACATCTAGATATCTAGACATCTAGACTAGTGTTAATGTCCATAATATGATGCAACAATACTCCTGTTCATCTCAGATGTATCAAATAGTCTTAGCAAAAACAGTTTAAACTCCATTACTTTTCTAAAGAATTACAGCTACTTCCCCTGTGCCTGAATTGGGCTACAAAGCTGAAAGCAGTGCTCTGATGAGTCTGTAGAGGCAAACTGTGACAGGCTGCAAAACTGCATACATAGCTGCCGTTCATAAGATCTTTGCACTGTTATAATGTAATATCTGCATTTCACAATTCTGCTGTTACTCTTGTTTTGAAAAGCATTTCTTCAAATGCGTGGCAGAGGAGCTATGCAGATAATGGAATAGAAAGATGATATGTGGACTATACTCATTCCTTTCCTGTTCAGTAAGCACAGCCTCATTTCAGATGCCCCTTTTTCAATTTCAGGAAGTGAGCAATTCCCCAGAAGCCAGTAGAAGTCAAACAGGTTGGGATCGGTCTATAAGAGAAATGAGTGGAAATCTAGTGACTTTTTCTTAATCCAGTAATCATTTATTCCTGGTATGGTGGCAATTGTCTTTTGCAAGACCAGAAGAAAATTTAAGGGAAAAAATAGTGAAACAGAAATTGTCCACACACCTATATTATTCAAAATGAATGGTTTTTCTTCTGCTGATCAGATGTATTATAAACACATCCTACCAGTATGAATATGATTAATCCATAATCAGCCTATTCTGGATAAGAGTGAAAAAAACTTCATTAAAAATTGTTTACCCCAACCAGTCTTAGTTTACAGACATTGCCCTAAAAGCCATGACTAAATTCCTTATTTTTTATATTGGTCTATTATTACCATTCTTCCATATTCAGATATGGTGCAGCAATAAATGCACAAATACAGCCATTAGATTTGACACTGAAAACAACTATTACAACACCAAGTGGCAAGTTGTGACAGAACTTATAATTCGTTCTTGTCATTCCTGCAACCATTTCAGTGAAAGCAAAACTGAGAAGTTAAAGAGTTCAGATCTAGCGAGCCCTGAAAAAGCTTAAAATCCCATTCACCGAGGTAGCTGTTTGAATCCCAAACCGGGCAGCCAAACCAAACCGCAACCTGTATGTTGATGAAATGAAACTAGGCTTTCTACTTGAGAAAATGTACTTAAAAGTGTTAAGGCTCCATGCATGCTGACCAGCAACAGAGAACAATTTTTCTTGAATTCTGTTTATATTGAATGTAAGAGTTTTAAGATCCAGTAGAACTGAAAGCTTTGAATGGGCAGTCCGTAGCTATAGGCTATGGTGAATTCAGATTCTCCAGCACTAAGAATCTTTGTGTGGATTTTAAATGAAGCTCAAAAGTCACTGTGCAATCTCTGAATGTAAGCTTATAAAAAACTATTTTGGTTGCATAACTCTTTTAAGTGGGATAAGAATTCAGTTTATCTAGGAGGTAGATTCCAGTTAAGATCATCAACATAACAGCAAAGATTGCCAAAGAATTTCTGCACCATACAATGAGCTGTCTCTCCCCACTTAGTGACTATAATGCAAAAATAAAATCCGAGTAATTGTGACATTTATGACATATTCCGAGAACACTTAAAGATAATAAAATTGATCCCTTTTATGAGCGTATTAAAGAATATTCTTTGTTATGCCTAAGCATTATAGTAAGATACTATAATATTTCTTGACAATAGCAAATATGCGCATATACAAAGCCATACACATAAGATATCAACATATTGAAAGTAAGAAGTCAACAAATCAGAAGTCTCCTAAATCATTTTCCTTTTGCTAAAAAACTTTCAGATGCTGAACAACTAATTGTTCAGCTCAGTCTTTTCTGTGAAATGGTCCATGCTTTAGTTTATTATGCCAATTATATAGACAATTTTTTAATGAACCAGAATGGCTCCTGGTAAGAGTCCACACTTTAAGAACACAATACATAGACTGATTTGAGAACTGCTACAGGCAATCTTATATTGCAGGAAAGTGGCAGCTTTGAACATCATAGTTTTGTTTAAAGCTAGTTTTGTTGACACTGCTGGTAGGGATGCAATCAGAGCATGAGCAGTTATAGCAAAGCCAGCTTAAATCTGACAGCCACAAAGCTGAGAGAGTATGGGCTTTAGCCTGGTAATCTAGTGATTAACCAGGGCACAGGCCTTCAACAGAAATGCACACTTTTCTCCTTCATTCCCACTTAATAAATACATTAGCTCAGGTATCTGCAGGTGTTGCAGTTCTCTTCTGCAAGACAAGATTTCCTTTGAAAACACCAGGAAATGTATCTCCCAATACTGAGATGTTAGCAGTGGCTTGCAGATAACCTTGGCTAAGCATTGCCAGATGGTGACAGAAAAATCAGATGGCCAGAAAATCAGAAAATAAAAAGGTAATTAGCTGAAATAGAGTAATATTGGTCTTTATTGCATGGAATATTTGAGCTAATGATATTAAATTCATTATTTTTCCTATTTAAAAAAAAAAAAAAAAAAAACAACTTTAGAAGGACTTTAATATTTATCATTTTGTGTTGAGGAATGGTTTAAGTTGTAGCACTGGAATAACCCATGCCCAAGGCAGAAAAGTGAATGTTCCTAAGTGAGTTAATTACCCAAAAAGATACATCAGCAATGGTGAAAGAATTGAAAGGCTTAAAATTATAGATATTGATTTTCAGACAACTATTGTTATTTAGATTAAAAAAACATAAAGATGTAATTGGATCTGGTGTTCCAGGTAGAATTGTTTCACTCCAGTCCTGCTTTTGTAAATGCTCTATACACAATCTATTTTGTCTTTTTCTTTTTTTTTCTGTAGAATTATTCTAATCTCTCTAAGCCATTACATCTGAGATTTTTTTTTGACCTTTTTTGTTTGTAGATCTTGCAGCTGTTTTGTAAAGAGGATGCTAATGAAAATAAAGATAATAGAGATAATTGAGCATAAATATATGATAACACGTTCTAGGGTTGCATTTAAAGAAAAACATGACATTTAAATAGAACACAGCTGAAAGTCGGGTCACAAGATGAGTGAAAGAAAAAAAATGCATGAAAAAATAGGCACAAGAGATAAGATAAATAAGGATTGTCTTTGTTTTAAAGGAACACATGGAAGAAAAAGGTAAAGGAAGAAAAAGCCATAGATTTTTTTAGCAAGATTCTCTGTTCTAGCAGAAGCCTTTTCAGCCCTTGCAACTTGCGGAACACAAAAAGTGAAATTATAAGTGTAATAAACTCAGTTTCAAGACTTTTTCAGAGTAGTATCATGTAATATACAGTTATTCCATGTGTCTTTCTCAGTAGTTAGATTTTTAAATGGCCGATCACCAGACTAGACTGTGAAAGCATCTCTCAGACATTAACGATTTATCCTCACCGGAAGGCAGAAAGGTGAGATAGGCAGTCACAAGAAAGAGTGAGATTGAATAAGAAAGGTCAGGGCTGATTCCAGATGTGAGTCTCGGTGCAATGCTTTATCCGTGCAACCTCCTCCCAAAGGCAGCCTTTGTTAAGAGTCAAAGCCTTTACTGCTGCTGGTTCTGAGCAGTCTGCCTTGTGCAACCATGGCAGTAGCAGCTTTAGAACCGTGGAACTGTTCTTCTCAGGCTACAGCTCGCAGCTCTGCAGTGAGTTCCAAGATGAGCTCTGCACTCAGGCTACACTGCTTAAGCTTTCCTTTGTGTTCAAACTTACACATTTATTCAAAAAGCTGCAACAAATGAGAATATCATTCAAGACTGTGAGTCACTCAAGACCTGTGAGTTTGTTTTATCCTGTTGGAAATATCACTCTATATCTTGCCCACTTTATTCCCAGTGCAGAGATTGAAAATGTTCCAAAACAGTTTAAAAACACTTTGTATAAAGTGAAAACTAACTTGCAAGTTTATGTCTAGTTTCTGTTTTTAAATAAATTAACAATTGATTGCATTACTTACATTTTGAAATCTAGGTGAATATGCCTTGTTAATGTTCACTAAGTTCATTTCTAGTAAGCGGTGAATATTTATTTTGATATACAGTCATTTTCTCAACTAAAAAAAAAAATGAAAACTACAACAATACTGTTTATTTCAGTTTTTAACACCCTTCCCTTATGCTCACTATACAGCTGAATATCTATAATCAAATTTTACTTTGGACCTTTTCCATCCAGCAATCACACACAATTTCAGCTAGAGTCTCTCTTGCTTGTTTTCCTTTTTTTCTCAAAGATGTGAACTTGCTGTGCTATTTGTCTGTGCTTCAGCTCTGGATATCATATGTGGATAATGATCTCTCCTGCTCTTCGATTTGCAAGGCTTTTTCACATATGTGAGAAAAGGGCAGACGCATCTTTAAAATGAATTACTGTAGTTTCAGAAATAAATTCACAAGGGACAATGACATTAAAAGAAAGTTGAAAAAAATCTTTCTATACACAAAAATATTTCCAAACAAAAAAATGCTTTTGTGTTTTAAGTGCTAATCAGGTAAGTGAGGGATATGAAATATGTCTATGTCCCATGTAATTTTGTTTGAAAAGCAGCAAAACCCACACTGCATTTACCTGTTTTACAGAGATTTCAGTGTAAATATTTTTGCTTTAGGATCCTTCTTGTCATATTTCAACACACAGTTTTAATTTTCAGCAATTCAGAATGCCACTTTCTCCTTAGTATCTTCTCCCACATTGGTATATCACTGTGTCTTACCATGCTGCTAGCTAAATCTCCTAAAGAATGGTTTACTTCAATGAAATTGGAAAGGTGATGAGACATCAAACTCATGGGAATATAAATTTGCAAGGAGGATAGAACTGCACCAGATCAGAGTACTGTAATAGTCTCTTTGATGCTGCAAGTCCAGTTTTTACAAAGCAAAATAATGCCTTACATTCTTCATCATGAGAATTAGCTGGAGAAAAAATCCAAACCAAACCAAAACAAAACATATTTTGGTTTCACAGTGTCATACAGTGAAAATCTGTGGCTGATAAATAACATGCTTACACATATTTCCAAGTAGAAGAAGCATATGAGAACAGACTGGTTTCACCACCTGACTATTGCTTTCCTGTGTGAAACGCAGGTACATGCTAGGTATGTCAGCTGCTTGCTTTTTCTCCGAAGAGGTCTTCAGGTGCAAGAGCATAAATTGCTTCAGGACTACAGAAACCTTCTCTGCTTCTTTATCTGATAGATACTCAGGATTGAATACTGAGTGGGGTATGGCAGCATTCAAACAGATTTTTCATTTTATATCCTCCCAAAAAATCTCTAGATTTACTTGCCTCCGCCCCCCGCCCCGCCCCCTCCCCCCAAAAAAAAACACCCACAAAAAAGAAAACAAAACACAAGAAGAGGAGTAAGAAAAGTATTACATTACTGCAGCTGAAATGCTGAAATCCATCATACAGGTCTCTTTTCGTTTAGGAAACAGAACAGAACACGAAAAGCAGATTTGCAGTTTTTTATTTCCCATTCCTGCTGCTTCTATTTGACAAAATCCAATAAAGAAACAAACCTGCCCCAAATTCTGATTTTGCTTCACTTCTGATAGAAGTGGGATTCAAAAGATGATGCTAATAAATACTACTACTACTACCATTAATAATAATAAATGTTGGTTTCTTTTCCACTAGTGGCCTCTTCTCATCTTTCAGGCCTTACTGAATTCCATTACTAGCACTTCCCTGACTCAGGTGACCAGGCTACATCAAACTGTTCCAGTTTTCTCCTCCATTTCTTTGGCGTTTAATTCTTCGTGGTGTTTTTCTTATGTAACTCTTAGCACTCTTTCAGTTAAAGACTAAGCAGTCAATGGCTCCTATAGTGTGTCCACTAGCATATGGCTTAATAAGAGGTAAACTTCTAATCCAGTTTTCTTGAGTTATTTCCTGTTTCTTTAGTGTAGTAGTAAGCTATCTAGTGGAAAAATTCACTCACTCAGATGCACTCCTACTCGTACTTAATATCATTGAAATCAGAAAACTGAATTGTTATCCTAAAATGTAAGAGAGACTATCTTAATTTATTGTCTGTCATCTTTTTTTAAATCAGAAAATAAATGTGATTTATTATGGCTTAGGATTAATTCAGCTTTGTATCTATACTCCTGATACAAAAGATCTGGTCCAAGACAAGTTGGAGTTGAATATTCTCAGCTGTAAGTAGACAAGGACTATGATTTAAAAAGCAAGCAAACAAAAAAAAAAAAAAACATATTTTCCCAGTTCTGTTACACAGAAGTTCATTTACGGCTGTGCAAACTTGCATGAGAACTATGGTTTGTATCTGATTAGGAAATTTGAAAGAAGTTATACTCTGGTGCTTTTAATATTTAAAGTAAGAGCTGTCCAGTAAGGTCTTCCATCTCTTTCACTGCTTCCTGTCACTTCTCTTCATGTTCTCACAGCAACCCACTTAAATTCCTTTTTGCAACTCTTTCCCAGTAGGTTTCTGCTAGGAAATATTGTATTTAGGATTCTTAGGCTGCTCAGTGGTGCCTTTTTTGCAAATAGTGATACCAAATTAGTTTCTGTTGGGTCTTGCCCAGTTATGCACCTGGGAAATCAGTGACTCCATAAAGTTTTCAGATGGTATAAGACAGTTGCCTTCCTTCCTCAACTGTACTGAAAGCCTGTTCTGAAGAGATTTAATATAATAAGCTATATAGAGCTAGCTAATTGGAAGTATGAAACACGGAGGCATGTCTGAATATGTGATAGACTTAAGTGTATCATAGAATGACTTGAGTTGGAAGAGACCTCCAGGATCAAGTTCCAGTCTCGTTGCTGCGGGCAGGGTTGCCAGCCACTAGATCAAGTACTAGACCAGGCTGCCCAGGGCTCCATTCAACTTGGCCTTGAGCACCTTCAGGGACAGCATGTCCACAACCTCCCTGGGCAGACTGTTCCAGCACCTCACCACACAGTCAATGAAAAACTTCTCCTAACATCTAATCTAAATCTTCCCTTCTTTAGCTTAAATCCATTCTCCCTTGATCAGTCACCATGCATCTGTTTAAAAAGTTGATTTTCCAAGACAGCTGGGTGATCAGGTTCAGCCAGCAAGAAAGATACGTCCTGCTTGATCAACATGATCTCGTTCTGTGATCGAGTGTTACTTCCATGCAGAACCATGTTTCAGCACAAATGGGCTTCTGAGATGAGTCACCTAACATAGGAAAAGCCTCATGCTCAAAGACATTATGTCAACTCGCTTGTGATCAGAAGTCTGAGTTTTAGGTATTGATCATTCTTAATTTTTTTTTTTTTTTTTTTTAATTTCAGTTCTTGATTAAGCGCAGTTGGCACAAGTACCACCAAACTTGGAATTATTCCCTCCAGCTGAAGATGACTCATTTTGCAGAATGTAATGCAAAATGCATGAGGTCCAATAGGAATGAGTGAAAATGAGGTGAGCCTGTAGTCTGGTAATGAGCTCTTTCCTGGAAGACATGTTAAGCAGGCCCAGGTCCTAAACCTTATTCATTCAGTTTTTCTGCGTATTGGCAAAGGCTGCAGAACTTCATAGTCCATAACAGAAGAGCTGCTATTCTTGCTTCTCTCTGGTGTTCTCTGACCCTGGCTGCTGTGTGTGCTGATTCATAGCGTTCATCAGGCTCAGTACTCAGAAGCCAGCCTATATTAAAAGCAGAACTTACAGTCTTTAATGGGTAGTCCCAGTGTAGCCCCTGATTTCTAAATGGATACTCAAGAAAGTGAATAGGCTTTATGGAACCAGTTTCTCAGTAACTTGTCAGTGGAGGAGAGATCTACTTTCAGATCTGTCTTTTCAGTTGGACAGAAGACAAGGTACCACTGATCACTGATGCCAGAAGATGGAGAAATTGTGAAATGAAGATGCGCTTAGAGTACACCCAGAAGCCATAACTGAAATCATATCTACAGTTTTATTTTCTATATTCATCACTGATGGGCTGCATTTGCAACAGGAATGAGAATAATGACATAAACAAAAGTCCTGTCTTTCTTCGTAATTCTTCTTACCTAATCCTACAGAACAATCTACTTTTCACTCCTGCAGTTGCGTTATTATTATCAATACTGTAAATGCAGTCTGGAGTCACACACATTTCTCAACTAAGAGTGACTGTAAGTTACACAGCTGGGCTGAAAAGAGGAAGCAAACAAAGTTTGTTATCCTGTCTATCTTTCCAGTAAGATAGACTGTTTTGATGAAATGATGATATATTAACATTCACTGATGCAGCAAAATATGAGACCAAGTTAAAGGTAAAAAGTGAAAATCAGTGTTGTGTTGCACATCAAATTCTCAATGCAGTGATTGATCACATATTCCAACTCTACAATGTGTAAGTCTATTTCAAAATCAAGGATATACTACAATACAGCTGTAAGAAGGAGTAACTTGAAGTGCTGAGCAATGCTTACAAGTTGGGGGAAAGAATATCTTTTCAGAATACATGTTAATTAGTCCTTTTAAATAACCTAACAAAAATCAACATTTTGCAATTAGTATGGCTAGGAGAAGACACTGCTTAAACATATTGTAGGTGATGCTAATAACAACTTAGGTTTCTCGTACAGTATACAAAGCCTAAATTTCTCCCAATATTTTTCATAGTATAATGCAGTAGTCTAATACAGAGATTATTCTAAATTGCAGGCTGATTTTACTCACTTCCTTGAATGTGAGATGATACATAAACAACTTGCTTTGTCCAAAACCATATCAATCCTTTTCCTTCTATTCTGCCTCAAGGAAGTTAACCAGTGTTTCACAAACCCACTGAATGAACCAGCACTATTGTCTCAGTGAGAAAATTTCTGCAATGTTAGTTAAGGGTCTGTGGATGAAAATAGAGAAAGTACTCATCAAACCTTCATAGAAAAACCCTGGCATGAAAAGGGCTAAACTGGGAGTGTATATTACTCACTTTAAAGGGAAAGAGAACATAATAGTTATCCTTTGAAATAACACATATTAAGCTTTACATCGCACATGACAGTTCCACAAGCTGTGAAACAGAGGATTAGGTGGCTGCTTGTTGTTACTGTTTTTTTAAATATAAAATAGGCAAACATGGCCTGAATTTACTCATTAAAAAAGCCAATAAAACTAGGTGCAGTGGAAGAAGCTGCTAGTTCACCCCCTAGGTGAAAAGTGATTATATGAGCCTGAGTGAAGAGTGGCTTTTCGTCTCTCCTATCCCTTGCTTTTCTTGACATTCACTGTTTACTCTGTGCAGGAAACATATTAATAAGTTTCAGTCTGAATGTAGCTTGTGCCCCATATCTCATAAAGCAGTAAGATTTTGTTATTATTCTGGATAAGAAAACTATAAATGAGATAACTCTCCTTTTAGCTATCATGACTTAGATAAAGCCTTTAATGATTAACTGAAAGGACTAGTTCACGTAAATACTGCTGTTTTCCAAATCTGTTTTATTTATGCAAAGTATTATTGATCATCAAAAAAAATAATCTAGCGAGGAGGTTTGCTTCAGCTTCACTGAAACTGATTATTGTCAATCCTTTATGATAACACTTGCTGGAAAATTGTGAGCTTATTTTGGAAATTGTGTAGTTGAAACTAGCTAAAGCAGAAAACAACTGCATTTCTAGTTACTGAATTACATGGACGAGCCGGAGGGATTTCACTGAAAGCTGAAGTTGTATTCACCTTGGGCTGCCCAATATAAATCTTTTTTATGTTATCTGAATGGCACAAGAAAAAAATATTATAGTTCATATTATAGTTCATAATGCATCACACCAAATTTTCAATGGTATCACTACTTCTCCTTAAACCAACATGTATGCATGTTGTAAGAGTTTAATCCCATAAATGTGAATTGGAGTCTGGTAAATAATAAAATAATAACAAGCAAAATAAATCTTTTCAAGAAGGGCCTGTATACAGCATGAGGATTTTAATCCTTCCAATCTCAGCCATCTGTTTCTGCTGTCCTTTCAGTATGCAAAGCCCTGAGATCAGTGCCTTATGTAACTCTAAAAGAGAACAAGGATGCAGACTACAAATAAATTTCAATATTATGTAACAACAGGTTAATGAAAAATGCACACAGCCTTCTAAAACTTCATTCCATGCCAATAACTGCTGATCTTTTTCCCAATTACATTCTTATTGTATGTATTAATACCAATTTTATATTGAGTATTCCAAATAGCGGATTTTAAACAAATGCTAATTATTTTAAGATGTTTTGTTTTGTTTTTACAAAAAATATGCACCAGTATTTTTCTCAACAATTTTCTCTGCAGATTTATATTGGCTACTGAACTTCTGAACTTGCACTGTGGCTGCTTAAAGCTGTCAGAAATGCCAGAAATGAAAGCAATAGCTTGAGAGAATTGCCTGTACGCATTGCTCTGTGCTACACAAAAGTCTAGATAACACCACCAATCTTTTTTTTTGAGGAAGGAAATTATTTCTTTAAAGAAGATGGCTATGTTCTTGAAGGATGTTAGACAGAACACTATGTAGGATTGCACAGATGGTGGGTAAATGAATAGCTATGCAGAAAACAGGATAAATCAGCTCTAAATTCCACAACACTTATTGTTGGTGTCAAGTTCTTCAGTATACTATGAATTAGTAGATTATTAGCCTAGCATGTGAGTTTGTAGTATTTTTATTTGTAAGGCAGAAATTGCGTTGCACAGAAATAACAAAATGAAAACTACTTTATCTGACTGACAGTGATACAGAGCGCTGTGTTTATAGCATAGCATAAAATCCACACCACTGAGTCCAATGTGTCAACGTGGCCAACATGAGAAAAAAAATTAAGTCAACATGAGAAAAAAAAAAAAACCCTTGTAATTAATACAGCTTCTCTTCATACAGTTCAAAGAAGGAGAAATTTCAAAACCATTTGCAGGAGGAAAAGGAGCCATTTAACTGCCTGGCATTAAGAATTCTGATCCTAAATGAGAATTTCAAAAATACTTCCCTAGGAAGCAAATTGAGATGAACTGGCGTGTGTGTGCCATTGACTTACAGTGTCTCTAAAGCAGTTCTAATTACTGAATTCAGCTGCTGGTGATACATACTGTCACACTCATATTCTAAGTCTGCAGATGAACATCTGCTAATTTCTCAGGTAATAGATAGAACTTACCTCAGGCTGAAATATGTGAAAATGCTACAAAACACATTCATATTTGAAAATATAAATGCTTGTGGTATGAGCCAGAAAGTAAAATAGCTTTCAGAAGTGAGGTAAATTCTTTTTAATTACACATAGAGGCACATGTGTAAGCAAAACCGTGAAGAACAAAACATTTACATGTCATTCCACCTACTGCAGAAAGAACAAAACCACATCTGTTGGGAGTCAGGTTTCTACACTAATACAGAAAAGCACTCTTTTCTCAATTCAGTGAGAATTTCTGACCATTTTATTTCACCTCTGCCAAACATTTTGCAGTGCAGTAGAATACTCCTCTGTAATGAGGTAGAAACATATTCAGTGGCAAATTAGATGTGAGTGGGAAGTTCTCATAATAATATACATTATAACTATAGTCTTGCTGACTGTATCTAGAGAAGTGATGTATAGATTGCAGTTATCACCTAGGTAGGACACATTCTGGATATCTGTCCAAACCTGGGTCTGAAATATCAATTCTTCAGCATTTTGAAATATGACAGTGATACTGCATTATGAGATTTTTGTTGAAAATCTGAACTATTGGTGTTTTTTTTTTTAACCCTCTATTCTCATGGGCATTAGAACCCATTAAGTTCCATATCCCTGTTTCCAAAACCTGGGAATTATCCTAATATTGCATGAATTAACCTCTGTAAGGCTTGCATCTTTTGCTTTTTTTTTCTGTCCACTCATGTGTTCTCTCATTTGCTTTATCCCCTGCTGAATCACAGATACAGGAAAGAACAAAAAGCATATAGATTACTCAGGACATCTCAGTGTAGTGAAGTACTGTACAGAACAGTTTGGTCAGCAGGATATTTAATACTTTGTCATCTAGACTTTTGAAGAGTTTGAGGCATCTCATTAACAGAATTGTTTCTTCCATTTAATTCTTAAGAATAAATTACTCTATTTTAATTTCATGTCATTACTTAATAAAATCTTTCAGTTGTAGAACTGGAATGAATGAGAGATAGGTTACATATAGATGTACACATCAAAATGATCATTTCCAGCACCATACAGTAACAATATCTTTATTTTCATCTATAACCTTTACTTTTTTCCCATATGTCCGTCTGCATGTATTCAGAAGGATTACAGCCTGTTTAAATACAGATGCTTAACTTGTCCAAGAGATGTTTAAGTGCATGATACTTCAAGACAGCAGCCTAAACACTGTTTAATTAATTAAAATGGTGTAATTATTAAATAATGATTTATTATATATCCAGTGTAATAAAATAAAAACTATACCAAAGACTGGCAGATTATGCTTCAAAACCATAAATTTCCCTGGGAAGTCTGTAGCTAATGTGTACCAACCATGAATTGTGTTAGACAAAGACTATGAAAAACATGCAAGAAGCTCAATTCAATAAAAATGATACCAATTTCTGCTGGATTTAAGATCCAGAGCAATGCCTGTAAAGGCTACAACTCAAGTCCAATAAGAAGCTATGAACTCCAGTTTCCTATTTTTCACTACTGCATTTTCTCCCACGTTTCTACCTTGAGACAAATTCTTAAAATAGCAGAAAATACTTTCTGATCACTGCGGGAGAATTTTTCTCTTGCTATTTCTGTTACTTTGCTTTACTTAATCCATTTTTATCTTTCCCTTTTCATCTTCCCCATACCATCTGCAATGGTCGCCCTTGCTTCACTTCTGCTTTTCCTGGAAGATAACTCTTAGCAAGTTAAACCTTCCACCTTATGTGTATAATTCTGTTTCAGCATTGACATTGTTTAGTAAAACTGCATCTTCCAGTCACCCAGATTGTAAGGCTCATGGTTGTTTCTCACTGAGATTGCAATCTGTGCCATCTGGGTGATGTGGTGGGTCCTGTCTAGTGCATTACTCTGGATACTCACTGACATGAACTCTGAGAACAGTATGACCAGAAGAATATTTTCAGCAGGAAAGACTGCACAATCTGCATTACAAATATTCCTGAGAAAACAATTCAAAAAGCGTTAACAGCATCCAAAAGCATGTTTAATTATTCTAAGAATTGTTTGTAATACATTTTTCTCCTTGGCATAGTGCCAGTGTGCAGTGTGCTTTACTAGGATTTTATATGCTTCAGTAAAGTATCTATGCATACTTCTTTGCTTAGGCTATGAAATTTGTTGCTATGGAAATATCTAAAATGGTCTGTGACAAAGAGTGGGAAAATTCATTCAGGCAAAAAAGGATCCAGCCTGAATCTCCATTCAGTAGTCAAAGTGAATGGTAGCTGTTTCTCTGCTTTTTAGTAGCTTAATATATTCACTGTATAATTGATATCTTTCAGCCACTTGCATCCAGTTCATATAGGTCCCAGCTCAGTGCATAATCTGGGCACAGCAGTTCAAGCATCATCTCTGATAACTCAGATTAAACTCAATTAGATTAATTTATCCTTGCTATTCTTTGTCTTCTACTTGCTTCCCTAAAATTTCTTGGCACAGGATCACTTTCTAGATTAGCTGCACCACTGACTGCACTACCTTCTTTCCAAACATTTAAACCTCAGATGATTTATTGCTTCTGACAAGTACAGTGCACTCTGGGAACTAACTGAATAGAAACCTTCAGATTGGGGGGGAATTTAAAAAGAGCAACAGTAACTTCCAGCAAAGTGTGTCTTGGGTCCTGCTGTCTGAGCAGTTTCTCTTGCTGGAGAAGAGAAGCTGGCCTTAGGCAAAAAACTGTGAGAGAGCATGCAAGGTAGGCTCACATGATGTTCACATGCATGCATATATTCTGTTCTGGATATACGTTTTTCTTCTGGTGGCAGGATCTTTACTGTGTTGTAGGCTTTCTGATGTTAGCATCTTGGAACCAAAGAGAGAACCTTACTTTTCAAAATCTCTGTCTCCAATTAGGAAAACAGACTTTCAGATGACTGTGCTGATTGGTGAGACAGATTCTGCAATTAAAAATTGGAGCAGCACCTGTCAGTAACTGAGATGTCTCCTTGCTATTAATTTGAAACTAATACCGAATATGATCTCTTAAGAAATACATTAACAAAGGACTAAGATTACATTGGCTACAGGTAAGAAAAGCAGTTCATGGCTTCATGATCTATTTATTCATCTGTCTCCCATCTCTGTTTATTTAATTACTGTGAATTTAAGTATGATTGCAGAATGCTATTAACCAGGGATGATTTTCTGTGTATAGAATGGATTTGAAGATTTAACTCTCTGTTCCCTGGTAAGTCCTCTGCATAAATCCTCAGATTACATGATGAATTGGAGAAAAGAGTAATACAGAACTACCAAGACTGCATGTTTTATTGTGGATATTGGGTAAGGATAGATGAAAAACCTAATGATGTTACCACATTCCAGAGGCTACAGAAACAGATTATTGAACATGACAAAGCCAGTTCTCCTGAAGAAAGCTGAAATATTGGTTCTTCCTTGATCTAAAACCCTATTATCATACAATTAAAAAGACAAGCAGAGGATCAGCAAAAATCAAGCCAAAACAAACAAAAACAAAAAAAAGCTGCAAACAAAAAATGAACTAAAAATTCTATAAAGAGTAAGTTTTTGGCTTAAATGATAAATTGCTTATGTAGTAACTGCCTGTTTTCTTTCACTAAGAGGCAAAGCAAATCCTTTCACTCTGCCATCAAGCCATAGAGATAGAGATACTTGGAAAACAACATGAGCAAGAATACATGTATTGACAAAATATAAAAAATACGAGGTCAGAAAATGTGTTCCCATAAAAATAATGGAGAACAAGTTGCTATAATAGTAAATAAGTTCTACAGGGTAAGATGTTCTGAAGTATTCACATAACTTACAATGCCAGTCCTCCTTTCAAATTAATACTTTTCTATAAACTGTATCTATTTTTTAAAGAATTTTTATTTCATGTGCCTATAAATGTTAAATATCTACCATATTAAATCAGAAGTCAGCCTTCAAAATGCCTAGGAGTGTGTATATCAAGACTCTGTCAGAATAGCTACAGAACTCTGGTTCTCAGATGGAAGATAAAATATATTTCTTATACCAATTCATTCTACTACAAAAAGTTATTAATGAAGGTAATGACACAGTCACACACTAGTATATAAGAGAAAACGAAGGGCAAGGACCATCATGTCAAAAAATTATGATTTCGGAAATAAACTGAAAACAGAATAGTAAGACAGAAATCAGAAAACCAACATTATATAAGATCAAAAGCCACCAAATTGAGTCACCACATGACTCAAGTTTTCCATAATAAAACAGGATATGAAATAATATTATTATTATAAAATTCAGTTTTCAGTGGGACTTACAGTTTTAAAAATAAATACTGAATTTAGAAACCTGTGCTGGTTTCACAGAGGCATTTAAGCTAATTCCTCTTACCTGTTATAGTTGCTTTGTTAATAGATGGTTGGTTACACATTGGTGACCGTCTGTTTGAAAAGAAAAGAAAAAAAAAGACTTATCAAGCTGTTAAACTCATAAATGGTTGAAGAATACAAGAAAACATGTTTCTTTGGGAAGTTATTTGTGACTGAAGCACAATGGCATAAAAGTTCATTTAGCTATTTTCTTGTAACACATAAAGGAATTCACAATGGTTGCTCAAATCTTTCTACAGATTGGGATATATCTTCAGCAGGGAAATTTAGAAATTAATTTACGAGTCTGCTTAATCCTTAATTGAATATGTACCTAGCTTAAAGTTCAGTCTCTATCTATAATTATTACTCTTATATGGCTTGTACTACCCATGTTCTCTCACTCAGAACAAATTCTTATAGCAACAATTAGTTTTAACTTTTTTTTTTTTTTTTTGCATGCACTTCACAATAATCTTCAGGGCAAACAGCTCAGTGGAATCCTTTGTTCATTGATGAAAGTTAAAATTTGCTGGATTAACATAGCTGTTTAGAGATGACAGCAGGCAGGATCTGAACTGAATAGGGCATATTCCAAACGAAGGGGCTGGAAATATCTTTTAATAGAATTGCTTATGCAATGGTGGGCATTTGTCATTATGAGCTTAAGTCTTCGGTGAGAAACTGCCACAGTTCCATGAATGCTACCTGATTCTAATTTAGAATGATAAAAATTGATTCACTACAAAATTTTCCAGTTTAACTAACATTAATGTTAACTATGATACTGTAGCAGAATTGAAAATCATATTTATAATATGTCACTCATAATCATGAACTACTGTGGATATGTAAGACATCTTTATCTTGGATGACTTCTAGATCCAGATCTTGCAATCAGTGTAGCTATCTGTTCACTTTGGCTCATTTGCACAACTCAGACTCATTGCCTGAATTATCATCTCTGAATTATCCTTGACATATGACTTACTGAAAATTGTAGAAATTGCATAAATAAAAATTACTGGATGGTTATGCAAGGAAACCTATGCAAGAGCAGATAGTAGGCAAGAGGGCTTCTGTCTCATCTATCAAGTATAGGCAGTTTCAACAGATAATAAAGCCATTACAAGTTTTACACTTGTAAAGCCATAAAAAATCTATAACATCTAATTGCTATTCTTAGTTCATATTTTAAAAATACCACTGCTAAAAGTTCAGTGGCCAAAAATTGATTCTTACTTGCTGGGTGCCCGATCTTGTAAATTGGTTAATGCAGCAAAGTTATTCCGTACGGTACGCAGGCTGGCCAGCACCTGGAACAGACAAAATGGCTTCAGTCTAAATTTCTGCACAGGCGAGACTGAATTAGCTCCACTCCACTATGCTGAAAGGAAAAGAAAGGACAATGCAAAATACCTGTGAAATGTTTCCAGGGTTGGTTTGACCAGTCTTTGAACATTATCTAACAATAACATGTCTGTAATAAAAGGCCAATAGTTGATTTTTTTTTGTTCTCTAATAACCAATTCATTATTTGTTTAAAGACAGACTTAGCTGAAGAGGAGGGAAGTTTTTCACAGAATATTATTTAGTTCTCTAAAATGACCATAAAAGCATTCGTGTTTGGATGATAATAGTCCATTCAAGCCTAATACTTCATACATAAGAAATGATTACATATTTTTCCGTTTGCTGTTCAGCCCCCACAAATCTCAAATGACAAAGAGAATGAAATTGTTTAGACAGACAAAGAAAATAAAAGTGGCTCCCTTAAGGAGCCTGATTCATTTGGGTACTTAGTACAGGACACATTAGGAGGAAGGTATTATTAGAGCAGGTGAAAAATGTATGCAGGCCCAAAACTACAGGACTTGCATACTGTGAAAGACAATATAAATGGAGTACTTGCTTCCTGAACTTTTTTAATGAAAGACAGCAGCTAAAGTAGGCAGCAGAGAAATGTCTTAATATAAGTGGTATAGACATTCTCTGCTGAAGGAAGTTGGATGAATGTAACAAATTTTGCATGTTAACAACATGACGTGAGTGTGTAAGTATAGATTTCACAGAGTGAAATCTTTATAAGTTTTTGTTCAGATAAGTGATTTTTTTCCTTTTTCAAGCAAACAAGTCTTATATAATATTAAGAGTGGAGAAGAACTGGTTTGGCCTTCTTGAGTTGCACGATCATATGAGGAACAAGGCAAAACTGTGCCTACCTGAGCAAATGGTGTCACAATCAAGTCATCTCCATGTCTGAAAAAACAAGCAGAGTTGTAAGTTAGATATTAGTGAAAACTAATAAAACTAACTAATCTCCCTGCTACTGCTTTAACAGAAAGAAAATAAGGTTTTACAATGCACTGGGGGTATCTCCAGGTTTACTGTTCAACAGTTACTGATGCTGCTTCACAGATTGTTTTGAAAAGCAAATACCAAATCAGTCATTGTCCAATCGTTCAATACATATGGGATGGCTGATGAACCAGCCAGTTTCTACACAGGACTGCATGGAACAGACCTGAAGAGATTTTATCCCAAAGGACAAACTTGAAAATACTGAAAGATTATATTAAAGCTTACTAGCACGTTTGTGAGCACTGGCCAGGCAAGTAACTGCAGATGACTGGGCAGTGCATCACAGACTAATAAAAACCTAGTAAAACTTTTGAATTGACTCACGCTGGTGTAGTTATAGGGGAGTGTAACCAAGAGTGTGCTGTTGCTGTGCCAACCTCACCCACATCACACTGGCTGACGTAGGGCATGGTGTTGGGATGACGCGTGGCCACAGAGAGGCAGGAAAAGAAGGGTTTCCTTACTTCTCTGAAATGCTTGCACTGAGAGTTTGGCTTATGCTGTGAAGTATTTCCCCTCACTTTATGAATAAAATATTAAAGCTACACACAAAGTACCATGTGCAGTCATGTCTTACTCTAAGAGAACACTGGAAAACCAAAGGAAGAAACTAACTGGAACCTGAAGCATGCATTAACTGTCCACTTTCATCCAAACTGTGAGAAACAAGGAAAACTTGGTATTTTCAGTTATCATGTCTAGCAGTTTGCAGCAAAGTAAAAAAAAAAGGAAAAAAAAAAAAAAGATAAAAAATCTAATGTAACTTCATATTTAATTATTCTGTATTTTGTATTTCTGTATTCTGCATTTTCCTACATTTATCACGAAATACTGTAAATTGTATTTGGACCTGAAATCTTTCAACAGAAATTACTATTGTTTCAATACTGCTTTCATGTTATTCAGGTCTAAAGTATGAGAAATTACTATCAGATTTTCAAATCCAGGTCTGTTTCCAATACCAATCAAAATTATGAAGGTTTATTAAACCCAGCTAGTCATTAACTCCCTTGTTAAAGTACTGGGCTGATTTATCTTGTTTATAATAACCAGTTGAATTTGGTTTCATGAGATAAAGTCTCTGAATTACTTCCATGGTGCTATGGTGCCTTTATTCCTCTTCTACCTGCTTTCCCGTCAAACTGGGACTTTTTTCAACTTAGCTCAACCATTCCTGCAAAGAAAACAATTCAATGAAGCATCCTCACAGCAATGATTTCCTCAAGCATCCAGGAAGGAAATACCCTTCACAATATTTGCATTAGCCGTGGAACATACTTTTTTTCTGCATTCTTGGTAAAGCAGGGAACTAGGGAAATTAATGACTGTGATGTAAAAGTTAAGGTTGGCATCCATGGCATTTAATTCAGCTTCCTAAGGGAATGGAAAGATCATATCTCTTCCTTTTTGATCCTAACTGATCAAATAAGATTGTGCTATTTCTTACAGTCAGTCTGATGTGGTCTTAGCAGGTACATATCCACAGCAAAAGTGTATGTCACACTCTTTGTTAATAATCTATGAAGGACAACTTGAATTTCTTATCAGTATTGCTCAATGCGTTACATAGCTAGACAATGGAAGAGCAAGTCATAGAGAAGATGTATAGCAAAGGCTTCAAAAGAACACAAGCAAAGTGCATCTTTTCTTTTTCTCTCATTCTCCACTTAACTAGTCATAATATGAACATGTAAACTATATCACTCCCATAAAAATTTTGCTGTTTTCTTCAAATTATGTGAAACAGTATTATCAGCTGTGCGAAAGCTGGTTTGGTAAAACTGTAAAAATTGAATGCTCCTTTGTTTCACTGTCTCTTGTATACTGCATTACTGGGAGTGTATTTCATTGGTCTTCTTCCCATTCAATGATCCTGTTTGCCACCTCTTGAAAATACCATCACTCCGTTGCTTTAATTTTTGAATTTTAATCTAGTTAAGCTTTTTCTGGACTGCATTTCACTGGAGAATATTCATGAAGTAGTGTGGCTTGTTATCTGCTAAAGGAGACATTATTGAATATTAAATTAATGCACTGAAACCAATCCAGGATTTCATTTACCTATTTAAAATATCCCTTCTGTCAAGAGTAACAACTACAGAAATTGTCACTACTTGGTAGAATAGCAATATTGGAAGTACAGATATGAGTTGTATCGAGAGAAGCATGGCCAGCAGGTTGAGGGAGGCAATTCTGCCCTTTTACTCTGCTCTCATGAGTACTAGGTCTAGGAGCCCCCAACACAAGAAGGACCTGGGGTTGTTGGAGTCGGTTCAGAGGAGGGCCATGAAGATGATCAGAGGGCTGGAGCACCCTCCCTGTGAGGCTGAGAGAACTGGGGCTTTTCAGCCTGGAGAAGAGAAGGCTCTGAGTAAACCTTACAGTGACCAACCAGTACCTGACAGAGGCCTACAGGAAAGCTGGGAGGGATGTCTTATAAGCACGTATAGTGACAGGATAAGGGGAAATGGCTTTAAACTGGAAGAGGGTAGATTAAACTAGATATTAGGACTAAATTTGTTACTGTTAGGGTGGTGAGACACTGGAACAGGTTGCCCAGCAAAACTGTGAATGCTCCTCCCCTGGAGTTGTTCAAGGACAGGCTCGATGGGGCTTCGACCAATCTGGTCTAGAGGGAGGTGACCTATAGCAGGGTGTTGGAAGTACATGATCTTAAAAGCCCCTTCCAACCCAAACCATTCTGTGATTCTAAGATTCTATCCACAGTTTTCATAAATTAGTTTAGCACATGCCAGATAAATTTGGAAAGAAAAGCAATTTCATAGTGTGTTGAGCAATCTTTAATCCACATTCGGTCAGGAAATCTGGAAAAGGTGAGAGTGTTCAAAAAGGGAGCAGAATTGTCTAAACTGGCTGTGTTATTTTTTGATATAGAAGAGCAAGAGTATATGATTTAATCAAGGTGCTATTGATCCACAGTGTACTCCAGTGCAGTAAAACATTGTGATTTATGAGTTTCCTGTTGTTTTCTTTTCTGATGATATGGAATCTGATTGATGATTCTGTTTGGATTCTGTACAGGATAGTGCCACACATCTTTATACAGAGGCATTAAGAGGAGTATAAAACCTGTGCAATGTATCATAACCTTCTAAATAAAGACAGAGCTGTTAATCTTTAAGGTTAGAAAAATTATTATCTCTAATATAACTCTGTTAAGTCAGTTAACTAGAATGCCTGGCATACTCATTCATATATTCATTTTTCAAAGGAAAGACAAACTTGAAAAAGATTTTAACACAGATCAAAAATTTTAAGTTATCAAATTTGCTACCACTAACAAAAGCTGCTAAAAAATGTAACAGCCTATATGAGAAGAACAAGTGTTACATACAACACAAGTGAAATTACCAATAGTACACCAAATACTATAAAAAGCATTGCAAGCTATTTGCCCCTTAAAGTGATGAAGCTTGGCCTTCTGCAATGTTGTTGGCTTTCATTCCTAACCTTTCCTATGGTACATACTTGAATTCTCCCCATGTAACTTACAATGGTCTCCGTTCTGAAGAAGAGATAAAAATGCCATGCCAAGTCAGACGTGTATATTTAGCTAGCTGTTGACAAATGCAAAGTACACAATTTCAGCCTTCCTCTCCTCAAGACTGGCATTAATTTCTTTCTTCTACTCGAATTACAGGACAGTAATTAACTTTGCTTTTTCTACAGTGGACCTTAAGAGTTACATGCATGGACAGACAGAGAAACAGGAAGGAAGATGAAATCAGGGATAGGCTGGGTGACTGCAAAACCTTTATTTCTTAATTAAGTTGAGATAATTTAATTTAATCATCTAATAAAAGGAGTTGCTAAAGAGACATTCTGCAGATCTGCTAGGATCCAGTTAAAAAAAAAAAAAAAGGGTGTATTTATGTGGTTGGAAAACAGTCAAGATACCCATTAAGGGGATATGTGTCTCAGACCTTAGACACCACTAGAAATGTGACTTGCACTTGCCAGTGTGGAGCTAGCAGGAAGGGTCCTGAATAAGATTTATCCTTGTAAATAATAATAAACTCAAGTTATGACTTTGAGGCAGATGTGAACACCAAGTGAGTCATCTGAAGGACGCAAAAGTAAGACTTAAATAGGCAAATAAGAACACAGTCTAAAAAAAGAAGGAGAAATGGACAAAATATATTTATACTAGCTTGACACATACCTTTACATGGGAAAGGTACAGTCAAAATGACAGAAACTCCCAGAAACAAGCAGCAGTTAACACAGCAGTCTTTGGCATTGCTTTGAAATTCAGGACCACAAGGTTCAAGCCAGGAGGATGCCTGGCAAACCTTCCAAAAATCTTGTGTGCCTACTGCTTTCAGGCAACGACAAAGAAAGCAGAGATATAGCGGTGTGGGTGGAAGGAAGTTCCGGCAGCTTGAAGTGCGTGTAATTAGCTGCCCTTGACCTAGAGTGCCTGGATCCTTTCCTGTAGCAGTCCCATGATTAGGAAAGGTCAAGCACCCTTCAGCTGCTGCCTGGGAGAGAACTGTTTGAGAGCTGATCGCAGAGCTCAGCCAACAGAGCAGCCAACAGTTGCAGCAATTTGCAGAGAGGACCCATTGTTGAATGTGGATTGTTCTGAGTCTTGGATATTTTGGTGATGCACTACAGACAGATTAGACCAGCAGATGCTGTAAGAAATATCTTTACAAGGCTGGAAGATTTGGTGCAGCAGAACTTCATATGTTAGATGCTGTCCTCCAGGCCTCTGGCTGCTGAGACCGCTGGGGTTTCTCTGAAGCCAGGAGAGAGAGACCCTATCCTGCAGAAAGTGGCAGCTGTGCTGGCTAGGGGAAGACTTAAAACAGGAAGTGGGTGGGCTATATCATATAAGAGAAGATGAAAGTGATACAGAAAGGATATTCATATTCACTGAGACGCAGCTTGAAGAGCCTCTGACTGACTCCAGCTGCAGGAGGGAAGCTATCCAGTATTGAGGCAAGCATTAAAAGAAGGGGAAGGATGGAAGCTGGTGACTTCCAAGAGGAAGGTTAGCCTAAGTTAATACAAACTAGGTTCCTCACCCTCAGGGTTGAAGAGGAACACACAGACATCCAGGCAGAATTGATGAGACACTGTAATGTGTGGCTCCCTGGTGCAGGGAATGGAGGCACCCATCTGTCAGCCTGATCTGTCAGCTAGAGAAGTTCATGTCTGCCAGAGGCCCATATCTAGGGACACTGTGGAGGTGCTGCTAAATCTGGTCCAGCCCTTTGACTACTATCCCCTCTTCTTCACATGGATACAAATGGTACTGCTAACACTAAACCTACACAGTTTCCAAACTGACTTTAGAGATATGGGGCAGTAGACGAGGGCCCAGGAGCCCAGGTGGTGTTCTCTTTCTGGTGAGGTTGAAGGTGAAAGTAGGAGAACACTGAAATTACAAGTCAAAAATTATTTGCAGAACTGCTACTGGTGACAGGGTTCTGGATTTTATGACCATAAGACGAGGTTTGCAGAACCCCACCTTCAAGGCAGAGATGGCATCCTCTGCTTTCAGTAGGGCAAAAATACTTCTGCCAGTAACACATCTGATCTCATAAGGAAGTCTTTAAATTTTAAAGAATAAGAGATGGAGAGGGTAACCAGCAGAACCAGCAGCCCTCCAAGGCAGGGCTAAACAAAGGGCAAGGCGAAGCACAAAGTCCTGAAGTTGGGGAAGAGCATGCTCAGGAGCCAATACATAAAGGGAGACACTGAGCAGGAAAGCAGCTCTGCAAAAAAGGACCAGAGGGTTCAGGTGAACCTCAAGTTGAGCATAAATCAGCAAATGCCCTTGCCTCAAGGAAGGCTAATGGTATTGCCAGCATGTCAAGGGAGGTGATCTTTCACCTCTTTTTAGCATTCATGAGGCCACATCTGGAGGAGCACAGCATCCAGTTCAGGGTTCCCCATTAACCAAGAGGCTTGGGCATAGTTCAGAGAGTCCAAAGAAGGGCTGCACAATGATGAAGAGATTTCAGCATCTGTCATATGAGGATTAAGTAAAAGATCTGAGACTGTTCAGTCTAGCACAGAGAAAGTTTATAGGGGATCTTATCAATGTATATGAAGAGGACAATACCTGGCTCTTTATTCTGGCGTCCAGTGCCAGGATAAGAGGCAGTGGGCACAAACTGGAACGCAAGATCCATCTGAACAACAGGAAAGGAAACACCTGCTTTCTGCACATGTAATTGAGATCTACACAGGATGTTTTATCAGCTCCTTTCTCTGAGATGTTCAAAAGTGCCTGGACGCGGTCAGGGCAACCTGCTCTAAGTACCCTGCTTGAGCAGAGGGATTGGATCAGATGACTTTCCGAGGTCCCTTCTAATCTAAATCTAAACTGTTCTGTGAATCCTTGAATTAAATTACTGGTTAACCTTCATATAATTTATATAATGTAAATTATGAGATTAGTGGAAAGGAACCTTGGCATCATTTTAAAGCATGAACATACTGGTTTGCCGCACTCCATTTGAATGAAAACTCAGTTATCTTCCCAAGATAAGTACTGGCTGAAAATTCTGGTTGATCTTTAAAGCCAACTAGCATCATCTACCTTGGATTCTCTGGCTACAGAGTTGGAACTATTTGAAAGAACAGAGCTACTAACAGCCTTTGAAAAGCCGAAGTGGACATTGGCTTTCTGGCATTCCCACAGCAAAGAGATAAGGTTTTTGTCTCATCATGACAAGAATCAACTCAGTTTTCACAGAATTGTTTGGTTTATATATATATATATATCAGATATATCACAAATATATCAGATATAAAATCAAGGGAAAATCCATGCTGTTTACACATAAAATATAGAATATGAAGATTACAGTGGTCTTCTTTTTGAAGAAGTAGGAAGAAAACCACAGACCCTGAGAACTCCCATACCCCAGCCAAAACAAAGACTGTTTATAGTAGTTTTCCTTGGATTATCAGAAACCTAGGCAATTTCAAGCTTAAGAGAATACACCAAAGGAAAAACCATCTCTCACTCAAAAATATTGCAGATATGGGTGTTAAGAAGTACCCTGATAAGCTTCATATGGAGCAAAATTAAGTTACTCCTCTGTAACATGCTGAGGAAGAAAATACCTGACTATATTATAATTAGAGATCCAAAAGACAGCTCAGAACAAACGTAGGTCTTAACATGTGGCTAATAAGCACCAAGATATGTCATATAGTAATTGGCCTGGAACTTTCCACATAGAATGAATATTTTCTATATGAAGATACTAAGATGGCTTTAATTTTTCATGACACCTTTTTATCAACTCAGTTCCTGAACATAGAGCTTACTAGGCTTGAAAGAATCCTTTGAATAAATGAAGTCTGCTCTTTCGTGGTTACCAGTGTTAGGTTACTCAATTTACCTACCATTCTACTTTCAACATTAGGAACAATGAACTATTCCTTTCTTATCCTTAAGTCTGTAATGGATATGATTCTGTTTTTCCAAGTCTCGAAAGAACCCTCATCTTGTGTGCTAATGCAATTCAGTTGGAAATAAGGTGATTTTAAATCAGGAATTTGAGATTTAATCCAGGCATTAACAGGAAGTATTATCTAGTCAACTATATGTTTTTCAGCATCACATCATACTGGTCATGCTTTTGAGAAGACTAGGGACAAAGGACTTTCCTGTGTAATAAATGCAGCTAAGTAGGTCTCAGTGATGGTGATCAGAACCAAGACCCATTTTATCCAAAGGCCGTCTCATTCGGCAACTTCCTGCTCAGTAAGCTTAAATGTTATTCCAAAGGGACTGCACTCATACAAGTGACTTGAGTAATCTACCCAAGGAAGGACTTTTGTTATAAATACAGCATGCCATCACGAAAAAGATACTGGCACGATATGCAAGATATGAAAACTTGGGACAAATCAAGAAATTATCTGTATCATCCTTGTAAGTGTTCAAGGTCATGTTGAATGGAGCTTAGGGCAACCTCATCTAAAGAAGTATACCCCCAAAATACAGAGTGGGTTGAACTAGATGATCTTAGGCTCCTTACAACCCAAACCATTCTGTGTTTCTAATATTCATATTACCCCAAACAGCCATCAAGCCTGAATGCTGTAATCCTACCATAAGCCAACAGAAGTATGATGGGCAACTCTGAGGAGACAGCTTGCTCTAAGTCTAGCAGAGCTATTCAGTGCTAAATAAAGAGAACAGACTTGATAGTGTGTTTCACTGGTATTGATATACCATGGGGGAAGTGGATATGGGGGAAGTTCTTTACTAGGAGAGTGGTTAGGCCCTGGAACGGGCTGCCCAGGGAGGTTGTGGATGCCCAGTCCTTGGACGTGTTTAAGGCCAGGTTGGACGGGGTCCTGGGCAACCTGATCTGAATGTGTATGTTTGGTGGCCCTGCTATGCAGGGGGGTTGGAACTACATGATCCTTGGGGTCCCTTCCAACCCGGGTGATTCTGTGATTCTGTGATTCTGTGATATAGGCTTACTTCTAAAATAAGAAGGCAATCTGCCTGCATGCCTCTGAGGCAATGGCAAGGGAAAGAATGTTATTACAATGCAGAAGCTTGCTTTTTTCTTTGAAGAAGTGAATGGATTCAATGGGTTCAATACTCTGAACCACAAAAAAGCTGAATTCATTTGGAAGAGCCCAGGTCAATTCAGCCGTGCCTCTGTTGGACTGATCATGAAACAGAAATCATCATTTAGTTCATCATAATTAGCAAAGCTGCAAATAAATGACTGTCACAGTGACTAAAGGATAGGTTTGTTTTCTGCTCAGGTCAGAGAAAATTAATGAATGGGTGTGCTTGTATGACTGGAAGCAATCAAGTTAGTGCAGCTTAATGAGTTATTATTAATCATTTTTTAATTGCATTACCTGACACACGTAAGCTCTTAGCTTATTGCAAATGAAAATAAAAAGTATTGCCTTGAATTAAGCAGAACTTTGTTACTGCTCCCTGTTCCATATGTTTAAGTGATTAGAACTGATAAAATAGTCTCATTTCTGAAGAAAACAGTACATGACTTTCCATGGGAATTCCCACTAATGCAGACTGAAAGATTTCCCTTCTAAAATGAGTGAAAGCAGAGCTTCTAAGAAAGGGACTTATTCAAGGTAACTTCCCAGCCTGAGGGAGCTTGCTGTGAGACAAGCCACAAGAAGATTTTGTCAGCTTTGAGGTTTAGAAAATGGAGTCCCTTAAACAAATACAAAGGCTCCTACATTCAAGTACTTATATTTCAGAAAAACTAACAAACAAAACAAAACAAAAAAAACAACAACCAGGCAATAGTTTTTTCCTTCATAAAAAACATCAAGACCTTAAGAAAAACAGGGCAAAAGACATCAGAATTCCAGATTTTCTAATTTCAGAGAACAAACTACGTGGTTAGCACAACATGAGCATCACTGCAAGCATATGGAGAGTTGTGTGTGCCCTGAGGGATGAAATACGAGCTAATGATCTGGGTTGTGAAATAAATTCAGCCTGTGCATGAGATGGAGTCATGGTTAAAGAGGCTTCCTCAGGAACACTGAAATCCTTTTTTATAAAGCATCTTTTCTCCATGCTGCTGCCATCGTTCAGTATTGCAAGTAGGCGTGTGTACACAGAACACACACATCCCAACCATTGTAGCAGTAGAACTGTGCAGCAAGCAGTGAAATGAACACTGCTCTGATTTAGCTGAAATCTGAGCCAAGAATTGTTTTTGGTATCA
Organism: Lagopus leucura; assembly: GCF_019238085.1. Lineage (NCBI taxonomy): Eukaryota > Metazoa > Chordata > Aves > Galliformes > Phasianidae > Lagopus > Lagopus leucura. The sequence goes on along the minus strand of NW_024962268.1, from coordinate 8,704,505 downwards.
TGATTCTAATAACAGCCATCTTTGACTGAAGATGTTTAGCAATTCAGATGGCTTTGTTTAGTGCAGAAGCAGTAAGTAACGTGCCATGTTGTTTCAAACATCCAGTGTTGCCGAAGTTTTTGTAGTGTAAGTGATGTGTTTTATAGCTAAGAGTTCTATTTGGAAAATGATTCATGATTTCAGTGTTCAGGAATTCAGGAGCAAACTCAATAATGAATGTTTTGTGTGAATATTTGATAGGATCAAATTTCACTTCATCAACAAAAATAAAAATCCTATGCAACAAGTACATGAAGGCATATTAGAACACCTGAGAATCTCCTGAATAAAAATGAATATCAAAAGATGCTTTCTCAATGCAAAACTATTCTGGTTTTGCTTACAACATAATTAATACCCTAATCTAGCTCAAACTTATTAACTTATTTTAAGAAAATGGAGTATGGCTATATTCTTTTTTTGTTTTTGTTTTTGTTTTTGGATTGTATTTGTAAAACATTCCAAGCTACTGGAAAGAACACAGTGATCTTTTTCAAAATACTTTCTACAACTATTAAAAAAAATAAAAATTAAGTACTAATTACTTAGTTTAAGCTGAAATCTGAAGATTTTATTCAAATTAAAAATCTTAAGAATAAAAACTCCCAATGAATCAAAATATTAGCCTGTTTTCCCTGTGGCCTTCTGAATGGATAAGTTGATAACTAAAGCAGCACACTACAGTTTTTCATTAAGAATTATTTCTAAATGGAAATTGAATTGAAAATACTTCATTTTAGCAGAGTTTTTAGAGAAAGTCTGTCTCTTTTCAGTTCTCCTGTAAGATTATTTCACAAATTCAGAAAAAAAGAACTAGATAAGTTGTAAGATATTCCACAGCAACTTATCAAGAAAGGCAATTATTTCTCATTTATTCACTTCAGGTGCACCTAAGCTGCTCAGAAGCAATGTGTTTTTTTTCTGCCTTCTTAGAATGTTAGAAAGAACTTAATGCAGATCACTTTTCAGGAAAAAGGCTATTTTTCTCCTTAACTTCAGGTGCATACTCATAGAATTTATTAATAAATCTAAGTTGTGCTGGCTTACAAATAGAAGACTAAGACGTATTACTGGTAATTTGGCTTCCTGTTACTGATGAAAATATATATCCTCATTTCATGATGTTAATGGCACATTAAAGTCTTCAGTGAACATCAGTAACTGTCTAGGTTGGCCATATTTGTCTTCCATTATTTTAAGTGCTTTCCCTTTATGAATCTGTTCCAAACTGAATACAATGAAGTTTAAAAAACTAAACAGACTGGGAAATATGTGTGCAAATTCACCTCAATTGTTCCACGTGCCAATTAAAGGGATATTTCAGGCCATTTGCAGCTTCAGGTCAGGACCTGCTAGTCATTGACAAATATGGGAACACCCTATCCTGGAATTTCCCTGTATTTAAGATAATTTCTGCAGCCAGAATAATTCCATTAATCTTCATTTTTTGGAAAGTTACAGATTATTTTGGCTTCATTTGGGAAAGTAATACCCACACAAATTAAAAAATTACACAATTATTTCTCTAAATACTGAGGACAGGGATAATCCACCCTGACTAAACAAACTCAATGCCTGTATATCATGTTTTTCGGACAGTATTTCATCTTTGATGAAATATTTTTCATCAGCTTCCTTTATCTCAAAGTAGTCCACATGTGGGTTTTATTTTTCAAAGAGTGGTATTTTTGTTGTTGTTGTTGTTTTAATATATTTATATTTTGTAGACATGGAGCAAAGATTTATCAACATGTACATTATTATAGAGCAGCATGTCCTCTAGGAGGCAGTATTATATGGTACATAGAGGGAGAACAAATTTTGGAGTAAATTACATCTTTATACTTGTTTTATCAGGGATAGCAGCAGAACTGTGTATGCTGCTCCAACAGCAGTGCCTTCTATTTATTTCCAAGGAAGCTATCACAAATATGAAGAGCACAATAATTTTGATAAAGCAAACTGTCAGCTACAAAAAACTATTTTTCAGCACAGTCACGACCACAAGCTATGTATTTTTGCCAGTGATGAACAAGAGTCTCATTTCAGACTCGTAAAAATATGCATCAGCAGAGGTTATCCACTGTTTCAGGCTGCTCTTACAGTGCTGTTGCTAGAAAAGTGTTGTTCACAGAATCTTTCACTGATCTAAACAGATGGAAGTTAAAAGGTGACAAATCTGGACTGTATGGAGGATATGGTGGGACAGTCTGGCCAAGACTGGCATTGTGCTCCATAGTCTGCAAACTGGTATGAAGCCTGGAAGAAAAAGGCCTCATTCTTCTCTGGCTTGAGTCCAGAACCTTCAGCTCCATCAGCATTGTGATGAAGTGATCAGAGTGTATCTGATTTCCAGGAAATCCAGAAGTATCACTACTTTCCTATCCAAAAAGACAGTGCACATCACTTAACACTCTGAGGGCTGCTGTTGTTGAGGAATTCACATATTGCCATGCCATGGACTGCTGTTTTGATTTCAGCTCAGAGTGGTGATGCCATGTCTTGTCACCTTTAACGGATGTGATCCATGAAACTGTCACCTTCAGCCTCGCATTGGTTTAGTAGATCCTACTTGCCTATAGTGTTCTTCCTGTTGCTGTCTGAGCATCTTTGGGACCAACTGGCACAAACTTTGTAATATTTCAACACTGCCACCATCATTTCCAATATACTGAAGCTGATACTTAGTTCCATACAGTTTTCTGATTGTAATCTGCCGATTCATATGGATGAGCTGATTGAGAATGTCTCCATTTCATGGTGTTACAGCTGTGAATGGCTGTCCATAACATGGTTCGTCTTTCATGAAGCTGTCACTTCTATTGAAACACACCACCCACTGTCTCACTGTGCTCACATCTACTGTTTGGTCTCCATCAACATTTAGCAAGTGCCGATTAATGTCAATGGATGCTGTTTTCTCCTTCTGGAGAAATTCATTGACACACTTTTGCTTCACCCATTCTTCCATGTCAGATGCCACTTTGTCAAACTGCCCCTCTCCTGCTGTCTGTCACACAGCAACCAAATGTAATGGAATATTGGCAAGAATGTTCAGCCTCTGCTATCATACCACTAATATCAGTCTCTGATGTAGTGGGCTGCTTTTGATGTAGCCCAGTACTATCTACAGTACTTCTGAAGAGAAGTAGGCTGTCCAGCTCAGGAAATTGATGTACTGATGGCCATTTGGCCACTGAGCAGACCTCTATGCCAATGGCCCTGCAGTTCACTATAGACTATGCTCCCTTACTTTCTGGTGGTTGAACAGAAATTAGCAAATTTCGTGTAACTGTGATAGTTAGAGCTTATATTCACCTGATCAAAGAAACAGTGCTGATCCTCTCTATGGGAGTCTTCAACAATCCCCACACCAGCTAATGTTTTACTCAGTGAAGTTCAGCTGGTCAAGTCCTTGGTTAAAACATGAGTTCTGCCTTAGCCAGTGATTGTTGGTTTCTTTCTAGAGTTTATGTCAGTGCTAATGATTTCATTGAATAATCAATTTTTTTTCCATCTCATCAGAGACCTAGGTTTTGCTAAAATTTTCTCCAGTGCACTATAACTTTGAAATTAGGGGCTTTTAAGTTTTCTTTTCCATTCTTTATTATCCTTCACTTTAAGCTTGTTTCCCAGATCCCTTCACAGATAATGCCTTGTAATTCCTTATATTGGCTCACACATATATTCACTTCTTCTGCATATCCCCATTTCTCTGCTAGCAATCCCATAGATAGGCTTCTCAAGGAAACTGTGCTCTTCTGCCTTGGACCTTGTATCTTTCTGTCCAAACCACCTGCCTTTCCAGTTTGCAGCCCCGAAAGGCTTTTGCTAATCTTCTCACATCAGCTTCTTTTTCTCTATCATACTATTTGTTCCAAGAGATAATTAAAAAAAAATGCTAATGACTCCTACTCCTTTTGACTTGCTTTTCCCTTTTCTACTTTACAGCTGCCTTTTCTGCCTCTTGCAACGCCACAATTCAGGCTCATTAACATTCTATCATATGAGCTGCCTTGCACTCATCCTGTCTTTTGTTCTTTTCCTCAACTAGTCTGTCTTCTCAGTTCAAAATATGTTTTAGTCTCTCTAAAACTCAAAAAACTAAAACTCAAAAAACTCTCAATCTTCCCATTCTCTGCTGTTCTTTCTGTGATTTTCCATCTCGGTTCACTGAATGAACTCCCTCTGGTTGCTATGTGAGGTTAACTATGTTGGGATAGTTCGGATCACTCTGTACCTTTTTCCTGAGAATACTACCTGACTGTGCTAGTCTTCTGACTATCATCTTATGCTTTTATTTTAAGTCATTTGTGTCAGAGGACAGTATTTCGCCTTGGGTTTTCAAAGAACAGAGGACAGTTGGTTCCATTTCTTGGCTGCAGTTCAGAGCTGCCACATCACTGCAAATAATAAATAGTGGCAGAATAATGAATTTAGTGCTTTAACACTGCCATCCTCTGGCTGGTTTTGACTGTAACATTCCATATTTGACTAAAATCTTGAAGTTTTCTTCTGTTTCACCTTAAGTGATATTTACTGCTATAAAGTTGTACTGGAAATAACAGAAACTTTGTGTTACATCCCTTCCATGCCTTTTGTTTCGTTTTGCTTTATAAAGTGAAGTACTGAGGCTGAAAATGCAAACACTGAAGAATTAGAGGATTCCAGGTTAAACTGCTATGTTCAATTAATTCACCTGCATTAACTGAATGATCTCTATGTTTTGTAATATATATTTCCCATGCATAACAAACATGCAATACTTAACATTCAATACACATATTGATGCAAAACAGAAATCATGAGTGATCTGAATGTTGCTGTGACACTTTCCCTGAAAACTCTTGTAGTCTTTACCTTATCTAAGAAAATTTGGAACCAGAGCTGGCTATTTTAATGATCTTTTTTCTTTATATTTTCTTCACTATTTTTTCCTTTTGAATTTTTTACTCTTGTGTTTATTAATTTTCCTTCAGTTAATTTCTGTGATACATTCAGACTCATCATTTTTTGGCTTACTGATACTTGATTAACCATATAATTATGGTTAAAACTAGTTGCATATTACATTTCCTAAACAACTGCAGAAGTATTAGCCTTAGTACAACAGTTTTTCTGTGGCAGGAGACTGTGGAAATCTATTCAGATGTGAGTTCCAATAAATTTAAAATGCTGATGCATTATAATAAATTGTTGACAGGAAGAATCACAGAATCACAGAATGGCCAGAGTTGGAAGGGACCTCAAGAATCATGAATCTCCAACTCCCTGCCACATACAGGGCCACCAACTTCCCCATTTAATACTAGACCAGGCTGCCCAGGGCCCAATCCAACCTGGCCTTGAACACCGCCAGGGACGGGGCATCCACAACCTCTCTGGGCAGCCTGTTCCAGCACCTCACCTCTCACTGTAAAGAATTTCCCTCTGACATCCAACCTAAATCTTCTCTCCCTCAACTTAAAACCATTTCCCCTTGTCCTGCAGTTATCAACCCTTTCAAAGAGTTGACTCCCCTCCTGTTTGTAGTCTCTCTTTAGGTACTGAAAGGCTGCAATCAGATCACCCTGCAGCCTTCTTTTCTCCAGGCTGAACAAGCCCAGCTCCCTCAGCCTGTCTTTGTAGGGGAGGTGCTCCAGTCCCCTGATCATCTTTGTGGCTCTCCTCTGGACCCTTTCCAACAGCTCCCTGTCTTTCTTGTACTGGGGGCTCCAGACCTGGACACAGTGCTCCAGATGGGGCCTCACAAGAGCAGAGGAGAGAGGGACAACCAGCTCCCTGTCTCTGATGGCCACCCCTCTTCTGATGGAGCTCAGGATACCAATTGCTTTTTGAGCTGCAAGAGCACACTGCTGGCTCATGTTAAGCTTTTCATCCATCAGGACTCCCAGGTCTGTCTCTGCAGGGCTGCTGTCAAGGACTGCTCCTTCCAGTCTGTATGGATGCCTGGGATTCCTCCGGCCCAAGTGCAAAACCTTGCACTTTGCTGTGTTGAACCTCGTTAGGTTCACCTGGGCCCATCTTTCAAGCCTGTTGAGGTCCCTCTGAATGGCATCCCTTCTTTCCACCATGTCAACCGCACCACTCAGCTTGATGTCATCATCAAACTTGCTGAGGGTGCACTCGATTCCGCCATTGATGTCATTGATAAATATGTTAAAGAGCACCAGTCCCAAGACAGACCCCTATGGGACGCCGCTCATTACCGGCCTCCACCTGGACATGGAGCCATTTATGACCACCCTTGTCTGCGGCCTTTCAACCAATTTCTTATCCATCAAGTGGTCCACCCATCAAATCCACATCCCTCCAATTTAAAGATAAGATTGTGATAGGGGACCATGCCAAAGGCCTTGTTCAAGTCCAGTAAATGACATTGGTTGCCTTTCTCTTGTCCACCAATGCTGTCACTCCATCATAGAAGGCCACCTTCTCTTGGTGAAGCCGTGCTGGTTGTCTTGGATCACACGCTTATTCCTCATGTGATCAAGCATGTCATCCAGGATGATCTGTTCCATCATCTTCCCGGCACAGAGGTGAGACTCACCAGCCTATAGTTCCCCATGTCCTCCTTGCTCCCTTTCTTATAAATGGAAATGACATGACCCTTCCTCCAGTCATTCAGGACCTCACCTGACAGCCACGACTTTTTAAATATGATGGAGAGTGGCTCAGTAACCACCTCAGCCAGCTCCTTCAGAACCCTGGGATGCACACCATCCAGCCCCATAGACTTGTACACATTCAGTCTAATAAGGCTGCCTCAAACTTGCTCTGCCCTTATAGTGGGGGGGATTTACTGACCTGGTCCCCACCTAGAGGTTTAGGGATGCAGGGCTCAGGGATGTGAGAAATACTGGAATCCTGGCCACCAGTGAAGACTGAGGCAAAGAACTCATTCAGTACCTCAGCCTTCTCTTCAGCCAGTTCTCCTTTTACATTTACCAAAGGAGGTACATTTGTATTGGCCGGTCTCTTCTGGACAATGTACCTGTAGAAAGTCTTCCTATTGTTTTTCACATCCCTCACCAAATTCAGTTCTGCCTGCACCTTGGCTTTCCTGATCCCATGTCTGCAAGCCTGGATGGCATCCTTGTATTCTTCCCAGGTGACATGCCCTTGTTTCCAGAGTTTGTATGCACCTTTCTTTTCCCTCAGCATGCCCAGCAGGTCCTTGCTGAGCCATGCCAGTTTCCTACCTCCTCTTCCTGCTTTCTTATTCAGAGCTCTTCAGAGATGGAGAGCTCTTGTGCTCTCAGAAGGGCATCCTTGAAGGGTAGCTCTCCTCAACATCTTTGTCTTTAAGGACAACATCTCAGGAGATCTTGGCCAACAATCCATTGAACAGCTTAATGTTCGCTGTTCCAAAGTTCAGGGTCCTGAACCCACAAAGGGTCAAGAGTAGATACAAATATCTGAAGAAGAAAGTGTGCTCAGTGTTTCAGTAATTAATTTTTTAATTCAATTTATTTTCATGTGCTGAAATATTACCCAGAATTCTAGGAAATGTAGAAGAGGATTATGAGTGCAAGGACAGAACACTAATTGAATTCTAAATTGAAATGACTCATCTGAGCAATGCAATGACCTGGATTGCCTGCCTGAATGTAAAAAACTTCCTAAATGGTATCCTTACAAGAGTGCAGCACCAAAAGCTTAACTTTGGTACATGTGTAAGAAATAGTACATGTCAGAAAAAGGATTCCTTGACGAGGGTCTCCATTTACAAACCGAAAACTTTTTTTTGTTAATTATAAGGCAACAGGGCATGGTCTTATTCATTTTGTCTCAGTCAAAATTGGTCACAAAAGGAACAAAGCTTAAAAGTACTTCAATCTACTGAACTTAACTGGTGATGGACCTTAAACAACCAAAACAAAGGCATGAGCTTTGTTCATCTTGACACTTACTTAGGAAGAAAGTTATAAATAGATGGTCTAATTAACACTTCTAAGAACAAAACATAAGGTGAGAATAGGAATCTCCAATTATAATGATTATGAGCGAAGTATCACATGAAATTTCACTCATTATGAAAACCAATTTCCTTTGTTTTGAATACTAGTGCTGTTGGCTGTTTTTTTTTTTTTTTTAAAGAGGATGGTTATTGTTGGCTTTTTTTCTATATTGATGCTGGATTTTTAATGCTTTCTACATCCTTATTCATTAGGAAACTTATAAGGATGGTCATAATTCATAACTGTTCATAAAAGTTCATAATTGAGCCATAAACACCTATTTGGCAGTGAAATTTGTAGAAGATTAAGCAAACAAATGAACAAAAATTCTTGATTTCTATAATTTTCAGGTGACAGAAGATAGGTATTTAACGTGTTTTCACTGTATTTCACAATCATCTAACTTCCACTACCCATCCAATCTGGCATTTACACATATTAGCAAATTATGATTCACTAACAGAAGACACACATTACACAGAAAAAATAGTCTACTTCAGTAAGAGGACAGAATAACTTTTCGAAGATCTTCTCCTTTGCCTCTCTCAAATTTATTAATTTTTCAACCTGGACTAGGACAAAGCATTTGATACAGCCTGTACAACATTCTTTTCACTAAGCTGGAAAGACATTGATTTCATGAATGGAACTGGCTGGATGGTCACATTTCAAATGCTGTGGTCAACAGCTCTATGTCCAGGTGGAGACCAGTGACTAGTGGTGCTCCTCCAGGGTCAGTACTGGGACAAGTACTGTTTAACATCTCTGTCATTTACATGGACAGTGGGACTGAGTGCATCCTCTGTAAGTTTGCTAGCAACACCAAACTGTGTGGTGTGGTCCACATGCTGCAGGGAATGGATGCCATCAAGAGAGATCTAGACAAGCTTGAGAGCTCAGCTTTTGTGAGCCTCATAAAGTTCAACGTGGCCAAGTGCAGGCTCCTGCATCTGGGTTGGAGCAGTTTCAAACATGAATACAAGCTGTGTAAGTACAGGCCTGCAACTATGTGGAAAAGGACGTGGGAGCACTGGTAGATGCAAAAGTTAGCTCGAGCCAGCAGTGAGCATTTGCAGCCCAGAAAGCCAAGCTTGTCCTGGTTCTAGAGACACTGGAGCCCTGAGCAATTATAGAATCATAGAATCATAGAATTTCTCAGGTTGGAAAAGACCTTCAAGATCATCAAGTCCAACCACGACCTAACCATACTACTCTAGCTCTAACAACCCACTGCTAAATCACGTCCTTGAGCACCATATCCAGAAAAGATTTTTAAACACATCCAGGGATGGTGACACAACCACCTACCTGGGGAGCCTATTCCAGTGCTTAACAATCCTTTCTGTAAAGAACTTTTTTTTCTGATATCCAACCTAAACCTCCCCTGGTACAACTTGAGGCCATTTCCCCTTCTCCTATCACCTGTTACCAGTGAGTAGAGACCAACCCTGCTGTCATCAGCAGCAGCAAGAACCTCAGCTAAGGATAATGCTGCACCTACAACAGAGCAGTGCAAGATTCAGGCACAGACGGGACACAAGTGCTGAAGAGCAGTGCAGCAGGAAGGGACCTAGGGGTGTTGGTGCCCACAGGTAAGCATAAGCCAGAAGTATGCTCTGGCAGCCACAGGGCAAACTGCATTTTGGAATGCATTAACACAGCACAACCAGACTGGCAAAACAAGAGATTCTCATGCTATATTTAGCATTGATGCATCCCAATCTAAATACTGTGTACAATATAAGAGTGTTAAGATCCTTGAATGTGTCCAGAGGAGGGAACACAGTTGGCAGAGGGTTGGAAGGCATGTCCTATAAGAAGAGAATGAAGGTAGTTGGGTGGTCCAGTCTGGAGAAGAGGAGGTGGAGAGATGACTTCACTGCTCCCTGCAGCATCCTGAGGAGGGGAAGCAGAGGGAGGTGCCGAGCTCTGCTGCTGGGCACTGATGGCATGATGCACAAAGTTGCTGGAGGAGTTTTAGACTGGGCACTGGGAAAATTTTTGTACTGTGAAGTTGGTCAGATAATGGATTAGGCTTCCTAGCAAGGTGGTTGATGCCCCACCTAACTCAGGACATTCTGTTTTTATTAATATGATTTGAATTTTTGGATGGTCCTGTGTGGAGCAACAAGTTGGACTTAATGATCCTTGTGAATTCCCTCTAACTCAGAATATATTCTGTAATTCTATCCTATTCTATCGTAAAAGAAATCTAGCTAGCTGGTAAAGGGGAGTGATCTTCTCTCCCTAGTCCATGCTCATGAAACTCCATCTGGAATACTGCACTCAGCTCTGGGTTCTCCAGCAGAAGGGAGACATGGAACACATTAATAACGTTTCCAGAAGAGTGCCACAAAAGATGATCAGAGAGCTGAAGCACCACCCCTTTGAAGACAGGCTGAGGGAACTGAGGGTGAAGAAGAGAAAGGTTGGGGTAGATGTTGTTGTGATCTTTCAGTATTTAAAGGGAGCCTACAGGAAAGATGAGGAGGGACTCTTTATCAAGTATTGTAGTTGATAAGAGAAAGGGTAATAGTTTTAAACTAAAAGAGGGTAGATATAGATTAATTAAAAGGAAGAAATTTTTTTCACTACGAGAGTTGTGAGGTGCTGGAACAAGTTGTCAGAAAAGTTGTGCATGCTCATCCCTGCAGGTTTTCAAGAATAGGCTGGATGGGATCCTGGGCAACCTGGTCTAGTGGAAGGTATTCCTGCCCATGGCAGCGGGCTGGAATGGTTTGTAGGCCCTTTCCAACCCAAACCATTCTGTGACTCTATGACAAGTAGTAAATCTTATATCTAAAAACTTACAAATACCTACTCTAAATAAATGGGGGAAAAAAAAAAAGAAAAAAAAAAAAAGAATATTTTGAAGCAGAAATAGAGTTTGTATAGCTTGAGTTGAAAAAATCTTAATAACCAAGATATCACAGTTCTCTTTAGTGTTGTGAAAATCAGTACTGGTTTCCTTCAGTATTCTGTCAAAGTTAGTACAGTGCATAAGCACATCAAGTACATTTTCAAGATAAGCTTTCAAAATACTGCAGAAACAAATAAAGCATAAATAATGAAATAATTATCTAAATATCCATGACATCAGTAACACAACTGATTATTCTCTTTGAATTTTAAACATTTCTTGTGGCTGGAAATATGTTAACACAATTATAGCCCAAAACATATGCTAAAAGAATTTCATAATGTACTTACATATCACTGGCAATAGAGGAGTTCCTTGACATAGACTTCGGAGAAAGATCATAGTCACTGTCTGACCGGTAAAGGAAAGACTCCCTACGTTGACTGTGGACAAAATTTGCCTGAAGAATTAGCCCTGATCCAGGGCTCGTCATGGGATCCAAGGGACTTCGTCCCGATGACGTACCATTGTCCACATCGAAACTGTAAAAAGAAAGGAAAAAAAGATTTGTGCCATAGGCATAAGAGTTTTGAAAGTAATGAACACTCTCCTGGCAAATCAGTAGGCAGATTTTCTTCTCGTTAATTGGAGAAATCATGATCTGGTCAATTTCACTGCTAATGCAAAAACAAGGTACATAAGAAATACAGTGTACAATGGCTGATAACCAAAAAATAAATCTGAAGAAAACTAAACTTGGTAGTGGAAAAAAACAAACCACTATTAGGAATACAGGAACCTATGTGCTTCCCTGTATGCTGATTACTTATGAGCTCTCTGCATCAGGAACATGACACAGTTCTCTTCTTAAGGCCCCATCTCTCCTGAGGTTGACCCTCATTACTCCAATTCCTAGTGGGGTGAGGCAGGTGTTCTTTTTGTTATGGAGTACCCATTCCTCATACTTCATTACTACTCAAGTACTTCAAGAATGTATTTTGTCTCTTCTCAATAAATCAAGCATGAATAATGTGTATTTGCACGCACTAGAGGGAGGTAGTATTTTGAAATTGGAATGAATGAATGAGCTCTGTGATCACTGCCAAACAGAATGACTACTGCGGCCATTCTTGTCTTACACCTTTGAACTCTGCAGTTTCAATCTAGTACTTCTAGTTATTGTTTGGTAGTTCCGAAAGAGCACTGCTGTCATGAGAGACACAAAAAAAAAGACAGAGACAGCTCCACAAAGGGCTCTGAAAATCAGTACAAAGACCTTGAATGGGACTCAATTAATTAGAAACCAGAGCAGGGTAAGCAGCGCTGGGTGATGCATTCATAGCAACCTGTGCTGTTTAGCAGTGTGATAGCTGTATTTGGTACCAGACAAGAGTCTTTTTGGATTATGTAGCTCAGTTTCTAGATTTCATGTTGTTGCAGTATGGACTCTTGGAAGTCATGAATGACTGATTAGCAACATTTTGTCTGCATATGTTAAGCAGACATGTTGGAATGTGTTGGAGCACATTCCAATAGGCCAGAAGTAGAAGGACATCTGTTTCTCTTGATTGCATCTCTAAAACTGAAGATAAATTTTAGTTCTAAAGCATGTGAGAAAAGGTGTGTATAACCTTGGTTTACAAATACTAAGCATAGTAACAGGAACTCAAGTAATGCTATTAAAGCACACAGGAATGATTCATGAACAAAAGGACCTATCACATAACTTTTTAAGTGTCAGTAAGCTTTAGAATCTAACAAACAATTCTAAAAATAGATTTTTTGAAAAGAGTGTTCACATGAAGGATAACCCACTGTTTTCAATCATGTCTAAGGGCAGTTGAAGAGAAAATAGTTGGTACGTATCAGCTCTTGATTAGACTTCAGCCTGGCACATGTCACAGCAGGTACAAGCTACTCTCTGCACTAGCTTGCTTCTTGCTGTTATCTACCACTGACCTGAGGCTGCCTTGTCAGCAGTGGTGATATTTCACTGAAGTGACAGAACTCCTCCAGCCTTTTTGCATGCTGAATTAACTAATCAAATAAATCTACACTGCCTATATATTGCCTCAGAAAGCAATTTTATTTTTGTTCAAAAAAGTTATTAAGAAAGAGCTACTAACAGGCATTAAACAGGTACTTTTCAGGTAGCAAAGTAATCAAAGTGTATAATAAATCAGGCATAAAAAAAACTCTAATAGACCAATACAGGTTATAAATACAGATTATTAAACAAATCAACTTCAACAGATGTTTCCAAAACAATTCACTAGCAGTTAATACTAAGACATATACGTTTTCCCAAATTTGGGAAATTCTTTTAATTATGTCAGAGTACTTCTGTGTCTTCTAATACACTCTCATTACATAACATTATTGATTTCAAACTAAAAAAAAAAAACCATAATCTGCATGACAGTGAATGAGAGTTCTGCCACCACTTTGCTGAATGATTCTGGACAAAGCAAAGCTCCTTTCTTTGTTTCATTTTCCCTGCTTTTGATCACTGTGAGATCTGCTCCCCCTCCCCCCAAAAAAAGTGAAAAAAATATTTCAAAGGGCAAGTCAGTATGAATACTACTGTGACTGTTGTTAGATAAGATGAATGTACAAGATAGTATGAATGGCGAAACAGTAACAAAAAGAAATAAAAACTGAAATAACAAAAAGAAATAAGATATCCTTGCAGCTTATACGACCATACATTAATGTCCATATTACCATTACCACTAGTCCGACTACACTACTCATTAGTAATACTAACATTGATAGATACTGATAAAGACATCGATATAGATACTGATTTCCTTTGATTTCCTGAGTATTTCAAGAGCAGAAAAAAATACAGTGCCAGTTAAGGTTTTGGAACATTTAAGAACTCAAAATCATGACACTTACTTAATTGCCAAAATAATAACATTATTTTCTTCAAACAGATGCAAAGAAACACAAACTCCTAAACAAAAACAGTCTGCATATTTTTTTCTGCTAAGGACAAAATGGTAGACATTGCATGCAGTTTTATATAAAAAAGAAGGTGGTTATTTACTCCTGTGCTTAGCAAGACTAATTTCTGAAATACAATATTATTTCAAATATACATATATATAGCTTGTAGAAAACCTGAAATAAAAGCTTTAGGGTGGTATAAATGAAGATAAACATGACTCTGACTCAGCAGGAAAATGCTAAAAAAAGGAATGTCTATTAAATTAATTTTCTTCATGGTGGACTTAATTATTCAAATACATAAGTGGTCGGATTTCACTGGATTATAGTAACATGCAGTTTTATTTGCAGATTTGGTTTTCATCCACCTTCTGTGACACAATATGAATATTCCCTTATTAATTTTATTTTTTTCCAGTCAAAAACTAAGGCCAAGCTTCCATGAATGACTTCACTGTCAGGTTATTAAATATTGACCATAAAAAGATGATAAGTCAGTTCTATAAAATCAGAGTTAGCTGGCATTGAAAGGCCCCATTGCTTGCCCCACCAGCTAACTGCATATGCAAGATGTGCACATAGCTGTTGTGGTAGGAATTTTGTGATACTCTATTGTGTCCACTAGATGGGTGTCAAAAGTAAAGAAATGGATCCAGATATATTAGCTAGGATCTGGCTCAACGAAGATATCTTTTACGTAAATACCTATAATGAAAAGAAACATTCCATGCTACAGCAAAAGAATGAATGTGAATATAGCACTGGTGTGGCAAAAATGTGTCTGTATAAAAAGTTTCCAAAATGCTACTGTAGTTAAGTGTCTTTAACTTACTGAGGTGTGCTAGCACTTTTGGACATAAAAGGTTATAGAAATCTAAATGAAAAATGCTTTAGTAAGTTGAAAATAAAATGTTCCCTTCTCTGAATCTTGAGTCTCTTTTGCAAGAAATGGAGACACTTGCATCAAGTTAAGAGAGAATCAGAATGGGGAACTCAAGACTTTGAGAACGAGTTGTTTTCTTTCTATATGCACCTAAAAAAAGATTAAAAAAAAAGACTAAGATACAGAATGGGACAGACTCTCTAGTTTGCCTGGGCAGAAATTGCAGAAAGTTGAATGTGGTTGCTTCATATTTATTTTTCCATTCCTGTAAAATTTTAAACTGCAGTGAGAATATGTTGTGAATGAAAAAACAACCAGTGATAAACCAAACGTTTTTCTTTTGTTAGTTATCCTCCGCCTCCTTGCACTTTTTGGTAGAAGAGGCTCTTAAAAACAGGAAGGAGCATGGAAGTTGTTAACGAGGGTCCTAGAACTGTTTTGCTACCTTTTCACCGACCCATAATATGCCCATTTAAAGATATCATGGATCTGCAGACAGCGCCAGGCACTCCGCATGACTTATGTAAAGCTGAGCTGCAGTTTTCTGACAGGAGCATCTAGCACAGAACCCTCACAGGACTTTCTGTGTTCAAAGAGCTTTCCTGCTCTGTAACTGCAGAGATGTAAAAGCTACTAAAAACAGTGCTAATTCAGCAAGTTCCACATGCGCATTTTGACTAAATCTGTTATGACGTTACTGAATACTCAAAAGCCCGTCTTATCCAGTGTTCAGCGACAGCAAACATGGCATTAAATGGAAGATCAGTCTTTTTTCCTTTTTTGGCTATTCACTGTGTTTGCACATCTTTCCCACCACATATTGTCCAGGTTCTGTAGAGAGAAGGGGATAAAGGTGATGAACTCTCTTCAGCGACTTGTAAACTTTCATGGCTGACTTCCCATGCTCCTAATAGGACAAGAAGTGCTAACATCACAAGCTATCTTCAGGGAGATTGATGATTGATGATTTGCTTCAGACATACTGGGAATCTGTGGACAGGTTCAAGATCATATATCTCAGCAGCACTGCTTCAGTGTGAGCAACTGCACAACTTCCTCACACTGTGAGGAATCCCTCAAAGAATCCCTCCACAGACTTTCTTCCAAATTCTTGAGTAACTTTTCTGCTAGTCCCTGCAAGTTGCTAAAATGAAGGAAGGAGAAAACTTACATACAAAATTTATTCACCATTACATAAGGAGTAATAACATCATATTGAATATGTACAAGATGGATGAAAAGGATGAAAAGAAAATCTTAATGTTGCTCTTACCTACTACTGAGAGCTTAGCAACTTTATTTTTTTACTTTTTGACTTCTCTTTTGTTTCTTTTTGTAGAGAAGTTAGCAATAGTAAAATAAAAACTCCACTTTTTAAGAAATTAAGTATTTAGGAGACTTGTATGAGTATCGATTGAATTACTGCTGTTCCCCTAGTAAGTGAGATATTCTTAGTACATTCAGCCTCTCCTGCCTTGGAAGCTATGGGGAGGAAGAGAAATTAGCTGATCCTATAGGGACACCTTATCTTTTAAGGCCATCTTTAACATTATAGGATGAAGCAAGACCTGAACAAGTTGAATTTGTCTCCTGTTATGGGACCCCTTTGTCCTAGTGCTAAGCAATCTTTCCAACCTTTTACCTGCCCAGTTATCTATATACTCATCTCAGTGTCTAGAATTCCTATCCTGTCCAGTATTTCCACTTGGAAGCAATAATCCCATCAGACTGAATGGGTGTATTTTCCTTAAAAGCAGTAATTCACTGAAGCTATCCCCTGCAGCAACCTCCTTTGGGTATGGCCTCCTTTAGAGCAAAACCAAAGTAATAAAACTTCATTTACATCTCCAAGAAAAGAGCAAGCTATTTACAGCTTGTGCCCCAGGCCAGGGCTCACACATAGAGGAGACAGCCAGTAGACAGTAGAGTAATGGAAAGATCAGATGATCCACTCAAATGCAGAATCCCAACTTGCCCCTTGGAATGCCTGAGCTGAGAAAACTTGGCATAGATGCCAGGTGGGCATCTCACCTGGATGGCTCTCTCAGGAAATGGCCATAGACAAAGGCCACAAGCACCCATTTCTCATAGTTCAGTATGAAAGTCCAGGGTAGGGCAAGGCTGTAAGAAGGGATATGACAGGTAGGCTGTGTTCTTAGGCCTTCTGTATATTAATTATTATGTATTGTGAAGATTTCTCAAATCAAAGCAGAGTAGTTTTGTTCTTAGATATGATTGACTTATTCTGCAGTAATAATTATAGGTTATTTTAGCAGACAATTTCAGCTACAGTGAAAATCAAGCCAACACTTGTGACACAATTCTTTAAACAAGGCACAGTTTCTTGAAATAATGTTACCAGAAAGCATTCTGAGTAAGACAGACCCAAGCTCTCAGTTAGAGAGGAATAAATGAAGAGGAATGTGCAAGGAATAAATAAAGACTAACAGTCTTTCCTCTGGAACAGGAATTACCTGAAGAGAATATGAAGAACTGCATTCTCTTTTATGTATTTTAGGCAGTTAAATTCTGTTTCAGCTTAAAACAAACTACATTCACTGAGTTCAATAAATCCAACTGTAAAATCGTCCTATGATTTGCTAATACACCAAGTTATTGTTAAATTTCTTTATTAAATATGGATTTTAGACACATATCACATTAATTAACTAGATCAGACAAAGACTTTGATTATGATTTTATTATTTCTCTTGGACATTTTTTAAAATTTCTTATTAATGAGCTAGGTATTAAATTGATACAACAGCTGACTGGGGTTTTTCCCTTGTTGCCAGAAATAGTTTTCCAGAATTTAATAATGAGGAAAAAGAAGCATTTCCTTTATCAAAATAAGACAAGTTGACAGTAATCAGCCCTTGTTATAGGTTCTAACTGGATTGCAAATGTTTAACAGATTATCTTTCAGCATCAGAAAAAAAAAAAAAGAAAAAAAGCTAGGCAAAAACAAATCAGTGTATTTACATAATTGAGTTGCAGGCCTGAAGTCCATTTCTTATTTCTTATATTGTATTTCTTACATTAATTCCCTCTCTAAGACCTTCCAAAATGTTTCCTGACTGACTATGCAGTGATGCAAGACAGACCATATCTGGTTTTCTCTTCCTACTTTCTTTTCCGTCTCCTCCTCCACATCTAACAAAAACTAAAGACTTGAAGGAAATGGGGGGGGAAGGGGAAGAAGAGAAAGAGAAATATTTATACTGACAGTCAAGAAGAACTATCCTGTCATCATTCCAAATTTGGAGAAAAAAATCCTTTATATATATGATGTAACTGGTATTTTTATTTTCCCTGTATCAAAGTTAACAAAACCTGTTACCATTGTTGCTTGCTTGTATGTTCAGTGAGTTGTAAGCAAATGATAATAAAAGGAATGTATGACCTACATCTGAATTTTATTTTACCATTGTACATTTGAGAATTCAAACCAACTGCCCACTTGTGGCTTTGGGTTTCCAGTTAAACTATTCAGCGAGTGAGCTCTATGATTAACTCCATTTTTAGATATGCTGTGGATAGATTTTCCAGCATCAAAACTACAGGCAAAAGAAGAAAATATGCTGTTTCATAAAATTTCCTTTCAGCAGTGTAACTTGGCTTTTGCTCTCAGCGTACCTGTTTAGGACATTAAATTCAGAGAGAAGAAAGGCTTAAAGCTAGTATTAAAAGTCCAAAGAATGGACAAATAGAAAACACGTCTCAAGATTTTCAAGCAAGAGGATTAGGAAATGTAGCCAGCCTCTCAAAACAAACTGCTGCATGATTTGATATGAAGTTTCCAAGCAAGGAGCTTCCTGTGATATCTATTCTTTCTTTTGGGGGATTTTGCTTTGAACAGTGTCATGATACTGAATTCAAGGTGTATTTCTCATCCTTGCAATTCTGAATGAAACATCAGTTCCGAGTATTTGGCACACAAGCCTGCAGAGACTTTGCTGAAGTTCTTAAATTCATTTGTTTCTA
The DNA here is from genome assembly GCF_019238085.1 of Lagopus leucura. Lineage (NCBI taxonomy): Eukaryota > Metazoa > Chordata > Aves > Galliformes > Phasianidae > Lagopus > Lagopus leucura. The sequence goes on along the minus strand of NW_024962268.1, from coordinate 8,685,826 downwards.
CTCCCTAGTACTAGGACTCGTTTTTATTTTTAAAATTATTTATTTTAAATATTTATTTTATATAATTTTATATAATTTTATTTTTATATAATATTTTATTTATTTTAAAATTATTTATTTTAGGACTCGTTTTTTATTATTTTTTTTATTCTTTCCTCAAAGATGATCACCCTTTACTTCGCATTCTTTATTCTCTGCACTTGGTCCTTGCAAATCAACATTTGTATTAATGTAACATACAGAAATGAATCACAGGTTCCAGATACTGTTACACAGATTTGATGTTTTGATGCCTCTTTGAAGCTGAAATATTTGGCTTATCGCAGCATAACAGGAATGCAAAATAAAAAAATGTGGGAGAAACAATATGCAAACTTATTTTTGAAGACATCTGGGAATATAACATGAATGTAACATCAGAAACGGATTGCCACAGAAGGAAAATCCAATTCACTGAAAGAATTCAGCTCCCTCTTTCAGTGAATTCAGTTGGATGTCATTATCAGAAACAGCCAAATTGTTTTTCTGTTCTTTCTCAGTTAATTGTTTGATGAAGCAAGCACATTAAAAAGAAGAGGCAATTCCTCAGAAATAAAATATTTAAATCAATATCCTGCAGTATTGCGGAAAGCATACAGAATACAGGAATCAGATATTTCCCCAGGCCTAACACTGCCATGGGTCGGGAAGATTCCTGAAAAAAATTCCATGAAGCCTTCGTATACAGCCTCAAGAACAACAAACGCTCAGTGTGGTTACAGAAGATACGGTTACATCTGCCCTGTGCTTAGTGTCAGAAATCTTTGGAAAAGAGTACTCTAGTCAGAAGCTGACAGGAGAAACTAGCTGTTCCTCACTCTTGCATATATGTATACAAGAACTGCGCCTGGAACACAGAAGATAAGATGTGGGTTGTTTTTTTTACCATTGTGATGTGCACTCGTAAACAAGAGAATACGAGAAGAGTAGACAGTAATGGACAAGATAAGAAAAGCTGCAGTTGTCTTTTTAGGGTTAACAATGTGTTGCTCTACATTCCAATGGAAGCTCTATGAAAAGGAGGTATCATTTTACTTGACAAGCAGCAATCTTTCTCTATTTGCAATAAAATAATGTTGGCAATAAATTAAATATGAATTCTACCTGTACAAGAACTCTTGTCTGAATACATTAGCAGCAATTGCCACTTAAATCATAGCATAGATTTCTTAAAGCTTAAAAACAGAAGGTATTAAGTGTTTCTGAGTTTTAAATTTATAATTTTTTTTTTTTAATTGATTCATTGGATGCCTTTTTACTTCCCTTCTCTACATACTGGTAATTTAAACAGGTAATTTGTGGGATGGGCTTCTTTTGTTTGTCTGTTTTTGTACACTTTATTTAGTTTGACAGATATATTAAATTATTAATTGTTGCCAAATCCCTACACTCCTACAGCTATCAAGGTCTGCTTCACGATTTGGGCTCTGAAATCCTAGCTGCAGTTCTGCCACATACAAGCAACCTTTAAAGGAAACAAAAAGGTCAGGAGATTGAGGTGGAAGGATGCCAAGGCATATCTTGAGTGTATGTGCTCATACTGTATATTATTAGGCCTTCAGATACTGATGATAGACCTTGAGTAAAATCACCTAAGAATCCAGAAAAATAATTCACATCACTAGTTCTCTAGTCCAAAACAAATTATAATTTATAATAATGTCTCATTTTTGGTAATTTTTTTCTTGATTTTTATTATCTTATTTTTATCATGTATTATGTTATTGTAATGCCTAATAAATATCTTTACTTAAGAGGTCCACCTTCATTACTAGGCTCACCTCTGTGCAGGGGAAGATCATGGTACAGATCCTCTGGGAAGCTATGCTAAAGCACATGGAACAGAAGGAGCTGATATGGAGTAACCAGCCTGGCTCCACCAAAGGCAGATCCTGCCTTACCCACATAGTGGCCTTCTTTGATTGCCTTAATGGACAAGAGAAGAACCACTGATACCACCTGTCTGGACTTCAGTAAGGCCTTTGACATGGTCCCTCATCACATCCTTCTCTCCACATTGGAACGATATGGATTTGATGTGTGGACTGCTCAAAGGATAAGGAACTGGTTGTAAGACGAAACTCAGAAAGTGGTGATCAATGGCTCAATGTCTGGATACAGATCAGGGATAAGTGATGTCTCTCAGGGGTCAGTACTGGGACCAGTGGTCTGCAATATCTTCATCAGTGACATAAGAAGCGGGATCGAATGCACCTTCAGCAGGTTTGTGGGTGACACCAAGCTGTGTGTTGACGTTGACACACCTGAGGGACAGGATGCCATCCAGAGAGACCTAGACAGCTCTAGCAGTGGGCCCAGGTGAACCTCATGAGGTTCAACAAATCTAAATGAAAGGTCTTGCACCTGGGTCACAGAAACCCTCACTACCAATATAAGCTGATGGAGAAAATGACAGCACAGCACTACCAAAAAAGACCTGGGGGTACTAGTGGATAGGAAGCAGTATGTGAGCCAGCAATGTGTCCTCACAGCCCAGAAAGCCAACTGGATCCTGGGCTGCATCTAAAGAAGCATGGCCAGCAAGGAGAGAGAGAAGTGATCCTGCCCCTCTACTCTGTGTTGGAGTGACCTCACCTGGAGTACTGCGCCCAGATGTGGAGCTCTCAGTACAAGAGAGAAAAAAAATGGACCTGTTGGAGTGTGTCCAGAGGAGGATCACAACAATGATTCAAGGGATGGAACACCTCTTCTACAAGGACAGGCTGAGAGAGATGGGGCTATTCAGCCTGGAGAAGAGAAGGTTCTAGGGAGACCTGATAGTGGCCTTTCAGTATCCAGTGGGGGGGTTTAAGAAAGAAGGGGACAGACTCTTTAGCAGGATCTGTTGCAATAGTACAAGGGGAAATGGTTTCAAACTGACTGGAATTTTTTTGCAATAAGGGTGGTGAAGTGCTGGAACAGGTTGCCAAGGGAGGTGGTGGATACTCCATCCTTGGAGAGATTCAAAGTCAGGTTGGACCTCTCTGAGCAACTTGATCTAGCAGTGGGTGGCTCTATTTACTGCAGGAGAGTTGGATTAGATGACCTTTAAAATTTCTTCCAACTCAAACAATTCTGTGATTGAACTACATTCATTCTGTGCACTCAGACAAGTAAAACTACAATGAAAGTTTAAAATTTAAGTTTTCATCAGCATATTTATGCTCAACACAACTAAACAAAGGTTCCTAAAACAATTCTAATATTGATGTTTCCTTCTCTTTTACTTGATTTTTGACCGTAATGAACTGCATATGAAGCTACTGTGTTCATACCTGTGCAGTTAGAGATATGCTTCCTCATGTGGTTAATCTTTACACTCTTGATTTTGCCATTGTTTTTCTCAAATTTTCTTCTCCAGCTTCCTGTAGATTATCAGAAGCTATTCTATTGGACTACCAAAGCATTCAGACTTTAAACGCAGTGCTGCAGATTTGATTTCTAAAGGCTAGTACTTAGATGAATGTATAAAACATCTTGGTTACAAGACATATTTGAATGATCTTATCTTTTACAGATTTCAAGATCATCAGAACATCTCATCCATAATTTCTTTATGATTAACTAGCATTATAATATGTTGCCTCTTAAACCTATCCTGCTACTATACTGTCAATAAAATTTTACTTACTGTGAGATCCCTACTATGCACATGATTGTTGGAACCAAAAAGCAAATGCTAATAACAGAATGCGTTAGCTGTTAACAAAATATAAACATGTTATGAGGTGTAAAATTACTACATGTTAAGCAACTAAATGCAGCTAAAATACCTAGATGAGCAGAAGCCTGCAAATTCTGAAGAACAATTCTCAAATTAACTTGGAGCAAGATTAAACAAAGCACTAGCTGCTAGTCTTCCTGATGCCACATGCACAGCTTAGTACATCTTGCTAAGGAAAAAAGTCTCTCTTTTGAGGAATGTGGTAACAAAGATATCTGCTTACAGGCTCTACATGAAATAAGGCATTTTTTTCTAGTATTACACCGCCTGGGAGCAGATTTGATGTAGTGAATTGAAACAGGAACTGAAAATCCTCACTTTTTAATAAATGTGAGTGATGTTAAGCTGTTAAAAAATCATTTTACATTGCAAAATAAAATATAGCATTCTTACCCAGAAAGCAATGTCTATCTAAAATTTACAAATCAGCCCACTACATACAGAAATATTTATCTGTAGAACTATGACTACATTCAAAGACAATTCAGGCTTTTCCCATCAATTACAAAGTTATCTGTAAACACAAGCCAATTTCAGAGACTGAACTCTGTGCTCCAGTTCACATTAAGAATCTGGGAGGGGAACAGACTGATTGCTTTCTGATGTGCTCATCCATCAACCATCTTCTCTGCTGGAACTGCTTCTGCTGCTGCCATTCTCTGTCAGGAAAAGCATGTTGCCTTTCCTCACCCAACATGTGACTGAAGCCTTCCCCCTAGCACCAAACGGCTGTGTGTCAAAAGCATTACTAAATTTTATCAAATCATAATGATTAAACTACAGAATGTTTTGGGATAAAGTGATTAAAATTCCATCCATTCACGAACAGAAAATAAAAACTAAGTAAATCAGGAGCATCTTTTGCGTTAAGTTACTTCAGTCTTTCAGGAAAAATTCTGAATGATTAATTTCACTTCGCGCAAAAATCTGCTTGGCAACTAGATTTCAAGAGCCTATTTTCTTGATATCGACATCATTACTAAGGTTGGGACAGGGCATGCCATAATTGCTGGTGCCAAGGAGGTGATCATATTACTCTGGAAACATTACAAAGTGCAACCTAGCAGCCAGAGAAGGAGAAATGTCAGCTCAATGCCCCAGTGGATAAAACTGAAAACATGAGAGCATAACATTGCTTCTTTAGGAAAAAGCTGCATTTCCAGCTATACTTTAATGCATGCCAATTATTTTACCCTGTTCCCAGAATAATCAACAATTTTGCCAAATAAAAAATGCCTTTCAAGCAGTGCCTTTCAGCTAAACTTGATTTACATGCCCAGAGCCCTGATGAACCCATCATGCATATGATGCTGTACCCTCCACAGCAGACACAATCATACATGCACAATCAGTCACAACAACTGTGATTCTGGAGCAGAATTTACAAAGTCTTCAGTTCTTAAGGAGAAACTTTAAACAGATGCAGAGCCCTCCAGGCATCTGAGGGAGAGAGAGACACTGCTGTTTTCCTCTATAAGCTACCAGGAAATTCTTTGTTCATTCTTTTCTTTTGCAGGACTGAAGGAAGATAATAGGATACACAAAACAGTTCTGGCGCTGGATGAGTCATCCTGAGTGAATCACTTTATCCCCTTCTGTGCTTCCATTTCCCTACCTGCGAAATGGATACTTTTTGAAGTGCTGAGATGTGGTAGCAAAAAATAAATTTTGTAAGGACTAAAATTAGTTCTACTGGGAGTAGCGGGGCAATGGGAATATCAGAAACTCTGCTTTTTAAGAAGCTATAAAAAGTTGATTTGGAGCAGAAATGTATGAGTATTGCTGCTTTTCTCACAGGAAACATTTGAAAGAACAGGAAGAATGTGAAGGAAAGCCTTGATATGCTACACTTCTGTGAGATTATTATGAAATTTCAGGTGAGATAATCTTTTTTTCCCCAGAGGAATGATGGAATTAAAACAACAACAACAACAACAGTAGTAATTATTGCAGCAGATTAAGTATTACTGAGGTCTAAAGGAGATCAACCTGACAGGGGCCAAATCTGTGCTTGGCATAGCCTGCTGCACAGCCACGTGCCAGCACCTCAGCAAGCATTTCCTCCTGGGAATCTGGCAGTTCTGTCTTAATGAAATCTTGACATACATATTTTCCTCTCCTACATTTTTTTTTTTTTGTTTCTTCCTTCCAGACATGGCTCTCTGCTGACACACTAGAACCTGCCTTTCCATGAGAAACATGGTCTATTAAAACGACAGACAATTAAACAGGCAGGTACAATATATTCTTTGACTTTTTTTTTTTTCCTCTGTATGCTGAAAGTGAAGACAATACAGACCGACATTGTTTCTATCAGGCCTTGTGTGAACGAAGTAGCACAAGTGAAATGCCAATGTATTTTGCACTAATAAACTTAAGCATAAAAATATGACTGCAATTTAGAAACACAGGCATATCTTTACAGAATGTTCATGGCTTTGTACAGTTTTAGAGAACTACTACAAGAATGCTTGAGTCAAAGATCTTGGTTAAAGCAAAACAAAATCCTGATGAAATGTTTTAATGTACAGAGTTGCTTGTACTTTCAATAGTAGCATTCATGCAATTCTTTGATACCTGAGAACAAAGAAATAAAAGTAGTGGGAATATCTGTCACTGTGTAATCTTCATGAACTATTGTTTTACACAGTATTGTTTTCCATTGTCTCTATATTCCATCCGTTATGCAAAGCTGGATTTAATTTTTTTTCCAACCAGCTGCAATAAATAGCACTGTACAAGAGCTGACTCTGCAAAGCTAAACTTCAAGAAATGGAGCCTCTTCTTTTGCTTCAATGAATGCTGTATCTGAGGCTAATTGAACATTAAGGAAACTAATAGTTAAGGTGAAACTAGACACTGTTCCTGAGCTGCACAGAGACAATACAGCAATGTCAAAGAATTCTGCTCTGAAAGTCATTGTTTACCAAGACTATTATAGTTAAACACAGCATGGTACAGAATATACAGCAGCAGGAAAAGGTGGAATGGACTGGATATGTGTGTGCAGAAGGGAAATGAAATCTAACAGAGGATTCATATCCAGCAAACTCATCTTTTCTGGCTCATCTGTATCTCTGTCAAATAAAACTCTGTCTACAAATACTTTCATAAAGGAATGACAAAAAGCATATTCTAAGACCTGACAGCATTTAGTTTTTCTTCTGCAGTTAGAAAATGCATGGCACTTTTCATTAACACTTTTTGTTTCACTATTACATTTCAACAGTTTCTTCCAAGGAATTTTGATCTGGAAAATAACTTTTCCTCCATTTTGCCATTCTTTTCCAGGGAATGTTTAAATTAAAATAATTTCTAATTTTGAAGCAAACACCCAAGTATTACCATGGTTAGTATCTGAAATGACCAGGTGGTTTGCAGCTGGTCATCTTAATGATACAAGGGTTACAATGTTTTCCCTTCAGTTAGAGGAATCATATTGGACCTCCCATTTCTTGTATCAGCAAACAAGTAAGAAAACAATGACTGGTTAAGACATTAATTGATTTTTGGTCATCTAGAAAATAAAAACACATGCTTCCCACCCATCTGGAACTTGTAATGGTACCAACAGCATATGTAAGAAGTTATGTTTTACTGTTGAAATAAATAATTGTGACAGTTGCAAATGCAGAATATCAGCAAATAAGTCATAAGGCCATCATGCTGACACAGGAAAGAATGCATTTCTGAGGTGGAGAAGCTGTTGGACAAGACTTTAAGTTTTGATGGCTTTACAAAACATCTTTTCTTAGTTATACATTTCCAGCTTTTTCCAAGAATGGAAATTATAAGAAGAAAAATACACTGTTACACAGCTGCAATTTTTCTGCTTGCCAAAAATGCAAATGTAATTACTATCTATGAATCAAAGACAAATGATGGAACAGCTGATAAGCACTAGCAGGAACTTTATGGAAACTTAGATCTCTAGAGCTGAAAGTCAGTTGTATTTGGGAGGGCTTCATATGCATGTATGTAACTGTGAGCATGCGAGTTACAAGCAGATCAATAAAGAAGAAACAAGGTAATAAGAGGTAAATAATTTGAACTGAGATTTTATGAAAGCTGCCACCACTTCTACCACCAGAGGTCCAAAAAATACTTCCTAGCATCTTTCCAGCTCAAATTTCTGGCCCTTAAATAATGGAAAATATATGTCAGTTACTAAGTCACGAATCAGAGTTACTAAGCATAAAACAGTCCTTGTGCCAGTATCAGCTGAGTCACTTCTTTTTACATTTTCTCAAAGGTCCTGAGCTTAAAGGCATCAAACACAAACCGTCATTTGAGTCCTACACAAACATAGATAAGCAGAGATCTTTCTGTAGTAGTAGGGAATTCAGACAGCACTGAGGTGACTCATGAGTAAGAAGACCATTAAACCAAAGACCAAAACATATGCCAGCTTATTCAGCATTTACAAGAGGATGCATCAGAAAATAAACTTCTGAGGACTAGGTTGGAAAGGGCACAGGTTCAATACTGCTGATCCAGCCACATCTTTTTCAGGCTCACTGAAAGAAGAGTAACTGAATAGTTTTCTTCAGAACAAACACAGCCTAGATTTAATTGTATACAAGCAATTAATGATGGGATTGTACTTCCTAACACTGATCACCAGCAAGTTTTGAAACAGTAGTCCCATTGCTTTGATCCATACATTTTCTTGTCATGTCTTCCAAAAATATTCTGATTTTTACAGGATCCTTCATGCTGTGCACATCTGCACTTGAATACTTGAATACTTTATTTTGTTGTTGTTGTTGTCTGTCTGTATTTCTCCCTGATTCTTCTCAGATTTCCTCTTCATGTGAGTACAAACAAAAGATGAATATCGTATGGATTTCCTGTTAATAGTCTGTGGTAACAGCCCAGTAGACAGCCTCATCATCCTCAGGTTCCAAACCACTGAATTCTCTCTCCCGTGAAACTTAATTGTGTTTTAAACTTCTAGCAACTTATGACAGACAAGTATCAAATCAGGATATGCACATAATAAAGAAAGGGAGAAGGTAACTATGGTGAACTTTTTGGACACTGAATGCCTCTGATCTAGTGCAGTAGCTGCTACAACAGGCACTTGACAATGAGAAATAATGCCAAAACATTAGTTCTCAGTATACTTAAAACTGTAGGCTTTCTTGTATCTTGTGATGCTGAGAGAAAAATACTAAATTTCAAATGAGAAAAACAAAACTTTGTTAAATTACAAGGACAGAATTCAAATTTAGAAGTAGATTTACAATACTGATCAGTGGACAAAACAGCCAAAATTATCACTATGCCTCTTGCAGACCAAAAAACAGCCCAAGTGATTTAAGCATAAAGTTTTCTCCCTAGTGACACAGAAGGCACATGCCCACTATCCCGTTATCTGATTCATAGGTCTATGTTACTGAATTAATTAAGAAAAGAAGTCAGGGAAACACCACTGTTTTCCAGACTGAAAAGCATGAAATCACAGTACTTCCTGACGTGCACACAATTCCTCTTCTCAGTCACATTTTACAGCAAAAGCATCATCACTTCTAGAACGACTTTTTCAGAATCACTAATAAAATGAGTTGTGAAACAGTGGATAGTAATGGTAAATAAATCCAAAGGAATTTAGAAAAAAAAGGAAAAAGAGCCAGACTGTAGGGCAGGAAACAAAGGAAATCCAAACCCAATAGCCCAATTGTTTGATGCTGTAAATAAGCTGAAGATATAGTATACAGTTTCTTCCATCTAAACCAAGATTTGTTCCCAAATAAACAAGAAGTCAGGAATTGCTTGAGTACAGACTATTTGAGATAGCAAAGTATATTGTACAAATGGTTTGACTTCCAGGTGGTTAAGAGATAATAAGAAAAGTAGGAAATTAAATTATTACATAATTGTGGGACATTTCAATTTCAGAATTCACACCATTTTAAAACTGATGGGGACATGAAAAAATTTGAAACTCATTTGAAGCATTTAGCATTTAGCAACATCTGCTAAATGCTCCTCTCAGACTAACTGCCTAGCTACAAACTGCTTTGAAGCTGCATTTTACAAAAGCACGTTCAACTGGAGCAGTCCTTTGTACATTTTTAATTGCTTTCACATCACTGGACATGCTTACAAGCAACCTTGCATTACACTGGAAGTAGGTGGAAAATGCATCTTGGTTCTCCAGCATAAGCAATGATCCTTTACAGGTCTTAATTCCATTTCCAGTCTGACAGAATGCATGTTGGTTTTCACTCTGTCCATTACTGACCTTCTTAGGGTAACTCTGTGTAGGTTTCTGTTTGGTAAGCAAACAAGTACATTAGAACATCAACAAAAAGAGACTTAAGGGGCAGGTACTACTGAAAAATGTCTGCTGATATATCACTAGCAGATACACTGACACTACTGTTGCTCTTTTGCTTCTTCGAATTTTCATTCATTGTAAATTTTCATGAATGAATATGCTCAATTTTACCGTTACCAAATATGTCAGAGGTAGCTTAGACAGTTGTCTTACACTTTTACAGCAAATGCAGGCCTTTTGACTTATAAATGCTCATATTTAATTCATAATTTTTCTTTCTGTGAGCTAGGGCTACATCTGCCAACATTTTTTTAATGCAATTTCAGACATAACAAATTCAGAATGATGAATTGGATGTGATCTATATTGTACATGGGAAATGGCATTTGAGTCTATCAGGCATCCTTCCTCTGCACTTCCTTTTTCCTATCTACATGAAACCTCAGCAGATAAAAGCCTTATCATAACATCTTTATACAAAACAAGAGAAGTAAATACACATATGAATCAAGAGTAAGAAGAAATAAACAAAACAAAAAGATGTTTTTTGTTCTGTAAAAAGTTGCCAGTGCAACTTGGAGAAACTTGCAAAGCATTTTATTTATAAATTATGTGGGGAAGATTTACAGTATGGATTTTCACAGATGTGCATGTGTGGAAGTGAGGTTCTCTAGCGAGCCACTGGGAAGATGGCCCCATGGACAGCACAGAGAACCTATCTGTGATGGTATGAAAATCCAGATTTTCTGAATGGTCCTCCAGATGTACAGTTATTTTATAGAATCTTAGAATCCTTAGAGTTGGAAAGGACCTTTAAAGGTCATCTAGTCCAACTCCCCTGCAATGAACAGGGACACCCACAACTAGATCAGGTTGCCCAGGGCCTGATCCAGCCTCTATTTGAAAGTCTCCAGGGAAGGGGCACCCACCATATCACTGAGCAACCTGTTCCAGTGCCGCACCACCCTCACTATAAAAATTTTTTCCCTTATATTTAACCTAAATCTATCCTCTTTGAGCTTGAAACATTTTGCCTTGTCCTATCTCCACAGTCTGTTCCCTTCTTTCCTGTAGCTCCCTTTTAGATACTGAAAGGCCACTCTCAGGTCACCTCACAGCCTTTTCCAGGCTGAACAGCCCAGTTCCCTCAGCCTGTTCTTGTAGGAGTGCTGTTTCATCCCTTGGATCATTTTTGTGGCCCTTCTCTTCATGTTCTTCAATAGGTCCATGTCTCTCCTGTATTGAGGACTCCACATCAGCATTCAGTACTCCAGGTGAAGCCTCACCAGTGCAGAGTATGGTCTAGTGGTCTAGTATTAAATGTGGAGGTTGGTGGCTCTGCCTGTGGCAGGAAGGTTGGAGCTTGATGATCCTTGAGGTCCCTTCCAGCCCAAGACATTCTATCATTCTATGATTCTATGAGGGGCAGGAGCACCTCCCTGATCTGCTGGCCACACTTCTTTTGATGTAGCCCAGGATATGGTTGACTTTCATGGAGTCATAGAATGGCTTGGGATGGAGGGGACCCCAAAGATCTTCAATTTCCAACCCCCTGCCACAGGCACGGCCACCATCTTTCAGATCTGGTACTGGACCAGGCTGCCCATGGCCCCATCCAATCTGGTCCTGACCTCTAGGGATGGGGCATCCACAGCCTCTCTGGGCAGTGTGCTTCAGCTCCTCACCACTCTCTCTGTAAAGAACTCTCTGCACCTTTCTGGGCTGTGAGGGCATACTGATGGCTCATGTCCAGTTTCCCATCCACCAGTACCAGCTCAGGTCTTTTTCAGGAGAGCTGTGCTCAATCCTATCACCCCCCCAGACTGTATTTGTAATGGGGGGTGTCTCAACATAGCTGCAAGGTCTTGCATTTGAATTTGCTGAATATTTGCTACTAAAGCATGATTGAAAATCTGTTTCTCATCAGCAGTTTAGGTGTATCTGTCCCACTGCAGGTATATTTTATACCTAGCAGAAAACCCATGGGCACAGAATTGTTTGCAGACTGGCAATGGAGATGTGACTTCTCTACTTGCTAGGGGTAGTGGTGCCTGGGATTAAATGGTATGGTCCATCTGGAGGATATTATTATCCCTTGCTTGGTCATGGATATAGTTCTTTTGGTTCCTGCATGCAGGAAGGTTTTGGTATGCAGCCCACATATCTTAATATAATAAGAAATGATTCTTTACTTATCTTTCATGTATTCAACAAAAAGTAAGTATTCAAGAATGACAGGATTGTCTTTCAAATTGTGAGGTTGTAAAAAACAAATAACCAATCTCTTCCTCACCTTTTCATTTTTGAACCTTTGGTGTCAAATTTATAACCTTATCTATCATCAGTGGACCTTGAATTTTTTAAATGTGAGGTCTGAGAATTTCACTGTGCTACTGTATGAGTTAGGTTTGTCCAAAAATACCTGGAATTACGCCAAGCAGTACATAATAGAAGTAAATAGATTTTTCATTGGTTTCATTGACAAAGTATGTGGCATCTAGAGCACATCTTCTGAGACAGATGTCTAAAATAAATTATATTAGCTATACCCTGAGAGCATGTATTTCTGACCACTAAGGGTGTGAGACTGCAACTTTAGGTAAACTCATGTCTGCCATGGTAGACATAGCAGCCATCTGTGTTCTGGTGTGCTGAATCCAATCTGTTTATATCTTACACTGAAATTGTGCTTCTCATGAAAGCATGTTGGAAGAAATGTGCCCCTCATCTTAGAAAAAAACTGCAGCCAACTAGTTCAGCCATGGTGTTATGAAAGGGAATAAATGGGAGAATACTTTTTTGGAGATACCTCATTATTGATCCAGATTTGAAAACTTGGGCTACTTTTTATCCTCAGCTGGACGATCTGTGAATAAGTTTTTGGACACCCATGACACCTGCAGCATTCTTTTTGTAATGCTAGAGATAGAAAATGAAGTGCCTCATCCTTGCTGGTCTCACGGTCTGGCTAAATTTAAATGGAGCTTTGTCCACAACCTGTTAATCTGCATATGTGCAGAAGGAAAAGATTTGAGGACAAACTATGCTTTAAAAGCAGAATCATCTCTCCAGGAAAACTAAGCATGGATAGCTGGACACTAAAGCGAATGGCAGAGAACTATATCATGTGTTTGCATGCAGCGAGGGAAGAATAGCATGTATGTTTTACTGGATTGATTGATGTGGCTTGAAATACTGCATCTGTGAGTATGTGCCCTTTCTTTGCTGGAGTCAAACTGCCATTTGTTCTGTCTGGTGTGGATTACAATACTTTTGCTTGTTTAAAAAACATTATTTTAAAACAGCAGTTCTTATTACATTCATGTTAAAGTAATTTGATGTTATGTTGGCAAGGCTAATACTTCAGCTGTACAAAAATGCAGAGATGAGATCATGCCAAGAAATTGTCTTGAAAAGAAAAACAGATACAATTCTAAAACCACTGACTCAGTTTGCAGTGACAGACAAAAAGGCTAATGGGCATGATAAGTAAGGGTACTTAATAAAGAACTAATCTTCATTTTATCACTGTATAAAAACCTTGATGTGCACAAGCCTTGAGTAATATGTGCAGTTTGGTCTCCATATTTCAAGAACATAGCTGTGTTTGAAGAAACGAAAAGATTGGCAGCTAAAATGGCTTGGATTGAGCAGCACCCTTATTAGGAAAGACTAAGAAGGCTACAACTCTGCAGTTTTGACTTGAAAATGCTAAGGAGATTATGACTGTGCTTTATAAATCATGAAGATGGTGGATCAAGTGAATGCAGTATCTTTTACCAAATGCCATAATGACAGAACTGAGGGACATCTGTTGAAACTAACAGGATGCCAGTTGGGAACACAGTTAAAAAGCACTTTCTCACTCAGCTTGCAATATAGTTAGAAGGCTGTGGAGGAAAACTGTACTAGCAATTTCATAAAAGAGATTAGCCAAAACTTTAGGCAACACATCTACACATAGGCAAGGATTCATATATAATAACCCTAACGCAACAGCAGAAGTTGAGTAGGTGTTCAAGTTCCCTCTTTTGATGAAGACAGATTAGGCTAGGGAGAACACTGATCAGCCCCAGTGACATCTGATCACCATAAACATCATCCTTAATTGACTGTAGAAAATAGTATTAATTTTCATTTCATTTCATAAAAATATGATTTTAACATACCACAAAGTAGAAAATAGCATGATGCTGACAAATAGTGTGAAGCTTAACTCTGTCAGGCTTCCTCATTAGGACAGACAATGGGAGAATAAATAAAAGCTTATACACCACCACAAACTTCTACTGACTTCATGATTTGGGGCCCATACTGCTTATGAAAGTCTATTATAATAAATTAAGTCAGCTATGAATTGCACCAAAGTCACAATCTTGCAGGAAAGGTCATCTTTAGCTCATAGACTTTGTTCAGCATTTACCAGTCCTCCAGTTTTGCATATATACTATAGCATCCCCATGCATAGCTTGCTTTTAGCTGTCCAAATTGACCATATTTAACCTCTTTAGATACTAAAAGTGCAATTGAAAATCCAGCAAGGTCTCAATCCACTTCTCTTCCACAGTGGTTTCATAAGCCGTGGTAATAACAAATAGGCAATATCATCAGTTACAACAGACAAACTCCTCCTGCAAACAAACATAATACTGGAGAGAAAAAAAATCATTCATCTTGTGCAGGAATACAAAACCCTGATCTCTTCAACATCCTAACGATGCACATGCTGCTAGTATAATTCACAGTAACATTTATATACTGTTCTCTGTCCTATAGAGAAATACTCCTTCAGGAATATCCTGTCTTTACTGTTGATCTTCACAAAACTGGGATTGCCAGTCTGAAAGTCAGTAATTACAGAAGCCCAATGCCAACCAAGTTGGGAGGGAGTGTTGATCTGCCAGAGGGGAGAAAGGCCCTGCAGAGGGACCTGTATAGACTGGATCAATTAGCCAAGGTAAACTGTATGAGTTTCAATAGGGCCAAGTGTCGGGTCCTGCATTTTGGTCACAACAACCCCAGGCAACCCTACAGTCTTGGGGAGGAGTTGCTGGCAAGCTGCCTGATGGAAAGGGATCTTGGTGTACTGATAGACTGATGGACTGATGCTGAGTATAAGCCAGAAGTGTGCTCAGGTGGCCAAGAAGGCCAATGGCATCCTGGCTTGTATCAGGAATGGTGTGGAGAGCAGGACTAGGGAAGTAATCCTGCCCCTGTACTCGGCACTGGTGAGGCCTCACCTCAAGTACCGTGTTCAGTTTTGGGCACCTCAATACAGAAAGGACATTGAGGTGCTGGAGCAGGTCCAAAGAAGGGCAACAAGACTTCTGTAGGACCTGGAGAGTATGCCCTACAAGCAGAAACTGAAGGAACTGTGGCTGTTTAGTATGGGGAAAAGGAGGCTGAGGAAAGACCTTATTGCTCTCTTCCAATATCTGAAAGGGTGCTTACAGCAAGAGTGGGGCTGGTATCTTCTCACTGGTGACAGGATGAGGGGAAATGGCCTCAAGTTGCACCAGGGGAAGTTTAGGTTGGATATCACAAAAAACTTCTGTACAGAAAGGGTTGTTAAGCACTGGAATAGGCTCCCCAGTGAGGTGGTTGAGTCACCATCCCTGGATGTGTTTAAAAACCATTTGGATGTGGTGCTCAGGGACATGATTTAGCAGAGGGATTTTAGAATTAGGGTAGAATGGTTAGGTCATGGTTGGACTCAATGATCTTGAAGGTCTTTTCCAATCTGAGCAATTCTATAATTCTATGACTAATATCAACTTTATACTAGCAATGAGCAGATAGCAATAACTACGGATTTAAACTATTTGAGGCTAGACAGCATGATAGAATAACCCCCTCTTCATGTCAAAAGACTGGGATAAGCCCATGGCAAGGTCTAATTTTGTGCCATGTTCAGGCTGGGAAGCCACTGTGGCTAGCTCAGGTCAGCATTGATGGATCTCATTATTCTGTGGTAGTTTCTTTGCCCCAGAAACAACACTGTCCACTGGTGTCAAGCCACAAGTATATTCTGATCTCCATTAGATAGAACTTTTATTGGAACCTCTGACATAAAGGTACAAGCAGGAAAAGCTCATTCAAAATGTTTTGTTCCATGTTGTAGCCTGAGAAGCTTCCTCCAACAACCTTCAGCAATTCCCAGTCTTCTAAACTTCCTGATATCACAGACAAACAGTGCTACCCACCCACTGGGTTAAATAAGACCATATATAATGTTCTGTAGATTACCACAAACTGAATCACCACATGCCTCTGCTCTGAGGGTGGAAGAGAGGCTGGTATGTGCCTTTTGCAGATCAGGCAACCGTAAGATCCAAAAACCAGGAAAGCATGAATTAGCATATGTTATAAAAAGTAAGGACAGAGAAAGGCTAACTCACAAAGTAAACAGATAACTACCAATCCAGAAGCAACAGGTATGTTGCAGAAAGAACTGTGGTAAAAGCTGACAATATTACTGATACTTCTTAGATCTTTTTTACTAATTACCTATATAATGAAAAAGTAGAGAAGTTCTAATATCTGGTCAATATGCTTCTGTCCAGATCCCCTGGCTACTTAGTTGACTTGCTTGATTTTCTTAGGTTTTCAAAAGCATATTTCAGTTCCTCCAAATGAATATTTATGCACAAAAAAATATCACCAAAGAAATCTAAGCAACAAAAAATAAAAAAAAAAAACCTTAGAAAGTAAAATATGTGTTTTGGTGGAACACATGGTCATTCTACACCTCCTACACTCTGCAGTGTTAAATAGTCAAGAAAACGCTGTTAAATACTTATCTAATACTGTCCCCTAAGGTTTTACATTAATGTGAATTTCCACACTATGTTGTTATTTCTTCTCAGGAGCAACAAGATAAATCCAACTTCTGCCACTGAGAAGTCTGTACCACCACTTACTGGTTTTAGACTGTTATTCCCGAATGTTCTCATTCACAATTGCACTTCACAACTGCATCTTGAAGTCAGAAATCAGTGCTACTAAAGCCATATTAAATTATTAAGTAATCGTTCTTAAATGAATTATTATTATATCATTATTCGTCTACATTTACTTCTGTCATTACGGTGCTCGGTGAAGTTTCCCCTGGTGTCTTAGATGCATGTTTGTCTGTAGACCCTGCAGTGGAACATCAGCACAGCCTCCTTGGAGCAGGCTGGTGTACCCACTAATAGTGGGTGATACCCTCTGGATGCTTTTAAATATTAATACCGAAAAGTATATGTTTTTACCATATACGGTAATGTTCTTCTCTTGCTCTGGATGGAGGGTCAGTATGATTTCAGGGAATTGAGAATAGAGAATTCTCTTTCATCCATCCTCTCTCTGGTTTACAGGCATGTTGGGAGCCTGGATTCTGTTCTTCAGGGGAGCATTATTCAAATGGGAAACTGCCATGTATGAATATCCCAGGATCATTTCTCTCAAACCATTCCAAGATGGATATTCATAGTACAACACTGCGACTCATTCCTATGCTCCAAAAAAACCACTGCAATTTTTATTTCTTTTTGCAGTCTTCCATTTCTCCTTATCCTGGTTCCTCCTGCTATGTTAGCAGATAAGGAGAATTATGTGCTGCAGCCCTCCTTGCCTCCCACCCTGAATGTCCACCAGCATTGCTGCCTTTATCACACTAACTGCACCTAAGCATTTTGTTTTAATATTATGGTGAGACTGTTACAATTTTATTGGTATTCTGTCCTATCACACACTGGGAATGGCACGATCCACAGAACTAAACTCATAGACTCTCAGGTCTGGTGATCAGAAACCCCAGGCTGAAGCCAGCAAGTGGCTGGAGACCACTACTGTGCAGCCCACCAGCTGGCTCCTCACAAGGAGGCTCTGGAGGGGCTACTGGCTCCCTCCCTCCTTCCCCACCTGCTCCTCCTCCAGTCCTCCACGCAGGCAGGGCCTGCCTTGCTCAGTCGCATGCCACCAGAGAACAGTATGTACCTCATCCAGACAGATTCAAGAATCTCCCTCTCAGACACGTCCTGACCTCAGGTAATGTTTCCAAATGGCAGGGTAGGAAATGACACTCAATTCACAGTTAGTAGAAAATGGATTCTCACCCACCAGATCAATGCGCTAGCTAAAGGCGTTGGCAAAAAAGGACACGGGCAGCTATTTCAGACAGTACCTGGTGGTCATACTAGCCTGCACATACAGCACAAGAGACTTTTCTTTTTCCTTTTGAAAGAATTTTGTTTTTCTTTCCCTGCACAACTCAATAGAAGCAGTCAGCAGTCAAAAAAAGATGTAATTGAAAGGAAGATAAGTTAATCAGGAAGATAGTGATTCATTTGCATTATCTTTACGTAATAATTATGGTACGTAGAGTTTAGCTCACTACCTTGGATACACACAGTTTATTGTGACACTTCCAGACACAATTGTTTTATGTGGTGGCACAGCGTAATGCTTTAGTCATATCCAGTTCACTGACATTTTATTATTACTTTACTACATTTTAATAAAGATAAGGAAACACTTTTTATTGCATTTGCTTCAGCAGAACACTTCCTTAGCAGCTTCTGAGAACAACTGGGAGCATTCTTTAGCTGGAGTACTACAGTTGCTTCATTTTCTTTTGCTGAAACACGTTTTCAGTTAAAAAACAGCTTGGAAAAAGTTACCAGCTTTAACAACAGTACTGGAATGATTTAATTTCAGGACTCTCTGAAATATAATGCTCTAAGAGCTAATTTTAAAATATGTTAACTTAGTATATTTGCTCAGAAAGGAATGTAGTTACTGTTCTATCCCACAGTAACACATGGGACACATGTCTAAACAAAGGCTGTATTTTAAAATATTGTTTTGTAGCAGTTATGAAGTAATGAACAATTAGTCTGCTATTTTTTTACAAAAATGACAATGACTTTATTAAAAAAAAAAAGGTCAAGAAAAAAAAATGTGGGAGATACTGAAAGAGAAAATTGAATTTATTTTATATATATTTTATATGATGGGGAATACCTATAACCAAAAATCATAAAACCAGGACATACCTCATAAAAAATTGTCCCGTCTGCCCTTGCTAAGCTATACAAAGCATAAAGTCCCTCAGGAAAATCTCCTTAAAGACAATTGGTAACTGAAACCAATAGCAAGAAAATCACACACACAGATCACTATTACAATCTGCTTTACTCCACCGAGCCTCTGTGCAGAGAGTGCAGGGAAATGTGTGAGCCATAACACAGCACAGTTTCTCACTCATGCCACTGTCTCCTCCCAGGACACTTATCTCTACCAGTTGGTCTATTTATGCAGCAAAATGACATGTAAGGTTCTCAAAATAGCTCATGCAAACTATAGCTTAGTTCTGCTTTCCAGCCTCCAGAACTGCAAGCTGACTGTAATAACTTTGCTGCTGAAGATTACCGAAGATTTTTAGAAAGTGTTTGTAAGTGCAAGGTCTGAACCTGATTACTAAATGGGAAAAACCTACGCAAAACTCTTCTCATTAAAAAATACTACGCATGCAGTATTGTACAAAGAAACTACTTTTTTTTTTTTTTTCTTACTATTAACTGTGAAATAGCTGAACAACTTTGATAACCGTGCAAAATCTATCAGATCAAAATCAAACCCTGTGAATTTCCTGGGGCAGGTCTGTGTCCCCATATTAGGAAAGGAAACTTGAAAGAAAAAAAGCCAAACACGTTACCACATTGCCTCGACAGTCCTTAAGGAGCTGGTAGACCGGGATCTTGGCTTCATAACAATGCTCATTTTGGAAAAATTCCTCCAGTCTTTCTAGCATTCAAACATCAGTTGTCCTTATAATGCTCCAAGTACTCCATTTCAAAGAGTTTTTTAAAATTCTCTCCTTAAAAATCCTTCACATGCTTTTCCTGTAATAATCCCGGCTCCAGAGGAAGAATTCTGACACGCTGCAACTCCTTCCTTTTTCACACTGAATTTACTCTAGCACTGTGCTGTTCGGAAATGACAGTGCTTTTCTCTTCTGCCTTGTATTGCCCTGGGAGGAACTAGTCTATTTTGAATCTATTCTCCCTGTAGGTCACATGGGAAACAAGGCAGCTGAAAAGAGTCTCTATCTCTTTCTTGCAGGCTGATAACAACAGGTTTAAAGGTCAATCACATTCAAAAAAAAAAAAAAAAAAAAAAAAAAGAACAATGTTGATGGACAAAGAACGAAAGGAAAAGACGAATGTAAGGTACAGTAATGCTTGTGAGCTTGCAGGGAATTTCCATTTGGAGACTTGCTAGATAAATTAATCTCTGTGGAGTAAAGAAAGAAACAAAGATCTTCCATTCCAAGTTAACTAAAAGTCTTACCTAAAAGTATAATTCTTCCCTTTCTTTTCCTGCTAACCCTTGCCTCTACTATATACTGTGTAAGTACTGTTGTTTAACTTCACAAACCAGAAAGCATTCTGTCTCTGAAAGAAATTCAAAACACTGGGGGGGAAGTTCAGTAAAAATAAAATTCCTTCGTGACTGTTAAAGTCAAACACACATACAAACAGCTACTGTTAATAACTGGTGAAGGACAAAACAGCCTGGTTGAAGAACTCTCTCCTGTACTGCAGAAAGAGATATTTTCCTGTTATAGTAAGTACATTAATAGTTATGCATTACAAATGGCCAAGCTTGCATTTTTAATATCTAGACAAAAACTTACCATAGAGGCTTGAGAGTTACTTCCTTAGAGGAAATATCATTGTAATTTGACAATTTCAGTGGTAAAAGAGAAAAAATGAACATGCAGAGAACTAAGCAGTGAGCAGACAAAATATACATTTTGAATTTCCTTTATCCTATGTTATATGTATATTTTTTAATTGAAAGAGCAGAGTTATTGTTCAACAAGTGGTTACATGCATAATAGCCATTCCTTTGTAAAGTGTTAAGAAGTTCTGAAGCGTATTACTTTCTACAGTAGTGCAGCTTGATTAATAATGAAAGAAAGCAGTAAAAATTTCACTCTGAAAATGTACATAGACTTGACAAATAGAAGGAAAACATGATGAACAGGTCCTGCATTAACATATCAAACCATTCATCAAACAAAAATGTGTGTAAAATGTGTAAAGCTCTCTGGAACCTTTGCACTTTCTAGCAGTACAATAAAATGCATTTACAAACTACACTGTATATCAACAGGAAAGATCCTAACTGCCCTGGAGGCTTGTGCTAGTCATCTGCACACAAAGTGCTCCACAGCAGCAGAAGGAATGTTAATAAGGTTTCATGCTAAGCACTCTGTTCTTCATGTTTTTTGGCATCCATCTTTCAAATACCATCTACTGGTTAACACAGGAGCTTTTGTAAGAGTTCGGCAGAATCATAAAAGTTAACCTCAAAGGGTGGAAAAAGCATCTGTGATAAATTTAGCTCAAAGGGTCACACAGTCACGGGACCTTTAATAACAGTTGGGTCTGTCACTGTGTGCACACGTCTGTGACAATGGACTCAAATTCTGGCACTATGTTGTGAAACTTTTTTATTCTGTAAACAGATGGAATGGATCAGAAAGAAAAAGAGAATTGGTATGAAATCGGGGTTCTGGGCTATTACAACATATATGTCATTTTGCAGCTTTTTTTTTTTTTTTTTTTTTAAGCTCATCTGGTTGTTTATTGTTGAAAAATATCAACGTGATTCCCATATCAACAAAAGAACACATGCAAGACAAAGAGATCTGTACACTGAATGGTTTCAGAGTAGTATAGAGGAATGGAATATTCAGGGATAATTTCTGCTGCACCATGCATTAGGTATCACAAGATCCTTTCTTTTGTCAGAAGTGTCTCACTGCTGCCTCCTACTTACAGTTAACACAAATATAACTACTAGTACACTGCAGCATATTTATATACTAATTATTACTATACTACATAAACTAACTGTAGCTGTGTATTAAGTATATACTGCTCATGCTTTTCAGTTCAGTTTCAGGTTCAAAAATATCTGATCATCAGTGGAGATAAAACACTAAAAAACAACTAATATGATTTTTTTTTTTTTTTTTTTTGCTCCTTTCATTAGTTCTGTAGAAATAAACTTCAGTCCTCCAAGTGCCTGTCAACTTCAGAACAGAAGCCATAATATATAGCACTATCGTACTGCGAATATATTCCAAGCAGTCAAATCAGAGCCTGTTCTCAGCATGGATTTCCTGAAAAACAAATTTCTGTAGAAGGGAGAACTCATGGTCCTTGAGTGTTCGTGTCTTTCCAGGTCCATTTGTGAAAAAAGTTATTTGCAAGGAGCTCAGCATTTAATAGAGTGAGAAAGAGAAAATTTTCTAGAGAGGTTTCCAGGGGAACTTTTAGAACAAATTCAGCAAAATATGAGCAAAAGCTTAAATTCATATAAAAAGCCTGTGTTAACATTAATATAAATGGTGATTATATAAATGATTTAAACAGAGGAGAAAGATGGTGGATCATTTATTTTAGGTCCAAGGCTTTGCTATGGGGTCAAATAACAATTTTTCAAATTGTGAGAGACTGAGAGAAATAAAGGAAGTAAAGAGATATACAGCCATTTCAGTCTGATAGTAGTGGAAAATTCGTTATGGATGTAATGAATTAATTTTTTTTTTTTTTTAATAGTAAGAAGACATCAGCAGAAGTAAATGAAACTTTTCAAAGATATGAGAAATCTCAGTGTCAGATCCACCTCATTGTAAAGTCTGAGACAATTCTCAGCAGATGGAAAAATCTGTGTTCATTGCAGGCATTCTTTCTTTCCCAGACAATATTTTTTAAGTAAGAGCTATTGTATTTTATGATATTAAATCCAAAAATCCAAGATTAAAATTATTTTAAAGAAGAGAATTGTGTAAGTGTATTCACTATCATACACTTGTTTATTAGCAGATGTGCACAGTTTTAGAGATGTACATATAAGATACGTAATGTTCGTTAACACAAGCATATATTTTAGACAAACAGACATTTTAGCATTGGATTTGTACACAGAATTCTGTAGTATTAAAATTAAAAAAAAGTATTTCTTTTCCTACTTGGGATCCTTTTTTAGGGTGACAGAGATAAAAAAAAAAATAGGAAAAAAAACTGGACTAAGCTCTTGTTAGAATGCCATCACAATTAATACAAGCATTCACTGCATAATGAAAACGAGGAAAAAGTATTGTCAGATAAAGAGAATACCAAAAGTTGAAGCTGTTCCTGCTACATATGCTAACAGTAAAAGCAACAGTTTATTTTATTTTATTATCTGTGTTTATCTGGTGACTGATATTTTGACTATAGTCAGTGTCTACAGAAGAAAAGATACAGAAATAATTAAGACATTGATAATAAAATGTGTGCAGGATTCAAGTCACTTTGAGGATGCTTGCTTCTTAATTCTCATTCTGAAATTAATAACTAAAAACCAGTGTTAAATTTCACAAAATTGAAAATTAACGTAGGTTGGAAAAAACATGGCTTAGGGAATGAGACACAGGCTGAATTGTTTTGTTCTGTGTTTGGGAACATTTTTGTCTGGAGAATCTTTCTTAACCACTCTGAGTTTAGGCTTTCTTGTTTGCAAATTAGCTGCTTAACAAGCATCCAGACACCAAAGCACTGAAAGAATGCTGCAGGTGCCAGGTTACTGTCATTTTTGTATACAACTTGAAGAAACAGACAATTCTCCTTATTAAGACAAAACAAATACCCCCTGTAGTTTGGTAAGACTTGAGTTTAGCACTGTAGTTAAACCTGCAACAACTGATACCATTTTCCTGGTTGTGAAAAATTCTGGTGTATCTAATATATATACATTGTCTGAGGAGACTTAGGGACATTGTCAGTGTGTTAGGAAAAAAAGAATCCTGGAAGACTAAAATAAAATCATGAAATAGCTTTCAGTATGTAAAGAGGTATTGAGACCTGAAATTAACCGTTCTAGTATCTAGGAGCATTTATTTCACAACAGCAGAACAATTCCTCACTAACTATACTAGTCAGTTTTGCTAACTGTGAGTTGTGCATTTCATCCTAGTTAATTCGCAGCACTAGGTTATCCTCTTATATTCTGAATGGCAGTACAAGATTGAAGGACAGAAAAGATGAGCAAGATGTTCTTATATTACCTGTACTTGGGTGGGTTTGAGAAAGAGTAATGCAAGTATTGGTTCAGAAAAGCACTTATAAGAATTAGCCATAGAATTAGAAAAGGAAACTTTTGACACTTCAGAACTGTTACTGCTCAACATAACAAATGATTTCAAAAATACTCTTTTGTAGGGTGTTGACAGAATGCCAGAAGATTAAACTCTGCTGTTCATTTCTAAGGAACATCATATTCTTTCCAGATGGAAGCTAACACATTGAAGAGGGAGGAGCTATATATCATTGTCTATTAAAAACAACTGAAAAATATGTTAATATTCACAACTAGGTACCCTTAAGAATGAAAAAATAAAACAACAAAACAACTGATGTGCTCTAGGTGGCCCCACTCTGGGTGTCCATTCTTGCTGAGCAGGTGGTTGGACCAGATGACCTCCAGAGTTCCCTTCCAATCTTAAACATTCTGTGACTCCGTGAAAAAGACAAACCCAAGGGCATAGAAAAAATATAGTCAGTAACATTTCCCTCCGATATTCTCTTACACTTAGCTGCCTAGATCAAACTACCTGATTTATGAATAAATACATCTTATTTGCTCAGTGATTACAGAGTAAATAAATTTACTACATGTTCTACCAGGGCTTACCCACACTCAAGCAGTTCAAACTCCACACACTGCAAAGAAGACCAGAAATGAGGCCCATGGCACTCTGCCATGATACCTTTTCATAGACTCATAGAATCATTAGGGCTGGAAAAGGCCACTAAGATAATCTAGTCCTACCATCAACCCATCACCGCCACGCCCACTAATCATGTCTCTAAGCACCATGTGTATGTTTCTTAAACAGGAACAGTGACTTCACCACTTCTCTGGGCAGCCAGAAGTTTCTCACAATATCCAACCTGAACCTCCCCTGGTGCAACATTCCCTTTAGTCTATTGCTAATTACATGAAACAAGAGGCTGACCCCCATCTCGCCTCAATGTCCTTTCATACAGCTGTAGAGAGCAATAAGATCTCCCTTGAGCCTTCATTTCTAGAGACTGAATAATCTCAGTTCTCTCAGCTGCTCCTCCTAAGACTTGTTCTCCAGACCTCTCACCAGCTTAGCTCTCCTTCTCTGGACATGTTCCAGGGCTTCCATGTTTTTTTTGTAGTGAAGAGCCTCATGCAGTGAAGACCTGGATGTGGTTCTGGGCAGCCTGGTCTAGTGGTTGGCAACCCTGCCTGTGGCATGAGGGTTGAAACTAGATGATCTTTGAGGTCCAGGTCCTTTACAACCCACACCATTCTATTATTCTGTGATTCTACAAAGAGCCCCAATCTGACACAGTATTTGAGGTGCAATCTCATCAGAGCTGAGTACACCTCCCCGCTCCTGCTGACACACTATTTCTGATACAAGCCAGGAGGCCATGGGTGTTCTTGGCCTCCTGGGCACACTGCTGGCTTATGATCAGCTGGGAATCAATCAACACTCCCAGATACTTTTGCTCCATGCAGCTTACCAGCCACCTCACCCCAGGCACTTGGGACCTGGAATTTGGTCTTGTTAAATGAAATATGTGGTTCAATAACTTGGTTTTCTAAGGATATTCAGATGCAGTATCCACTAAAAACCGTGTGGTGTTGCTGCCTGTGCTGTGCCATGAACAGCAGTTGAGGCTTGCATTATGGAGAGGACTTACAGTCTATCACTTCCCAATGTAGCAGAAGCCAGGTTCCTGATCAGCTAGGGTGAAAATACATCCCTCCATCATTCTGCCTTTATTTTAGCTAAATTCTCATTTAATTCATTCTGTGATGTATTTGGAGATTAATAATTTCTTACTAACTGATTATAATGGATCAGTTAGGTTCAGTTGCAGAAGAAGCTTAACACTGTTAATCTAAGTACCTGTGTGAAGCTTCTTTTGCTAGAAATTAAAAAAAAAAAAAAATTGGTATCATTTTTAGGAATAAAAAAAAATATTTTTTCTGACTCTACTTTCTAGGAAAATATTGCAAGTTCATGAACCAACGCTATTATCTATGGCTGTGGGCTATGGTTTGGTCAAATTTTAAGGCTGGAAGCTAACTGCAAATATTGGATTAACAATGGAAAACAGTCAGTAAACTATAACTAAATACTAGACCACAGGAAGACTTTGGACTTGAGCTGAACTAAGGCTCCCTAATATATTAGGCTTTTTTTTCTTCTATTTAAATAAGACATACACACATGAACAGATATTCAAACTCTATATAACTATAAAAACATAGTTTGCATTATAAAAATACAGTCATGTCAGCTTTAAATGGACATATTGCAATAATTACAGAGGTAATTATGCTTTTAGAGGTAAAATCTATTGATGTTTCCATCATACCTTCTGTTTTTCAAGGGTTCATAGCTCATTAGCAACTATTTGCTAGACACAGACTTGGATTACAGCGTCTTAGCCAAACAGCTGCTTAAAAAATAAGCACAGGTTGCTTAAACTTAAGTCAGTGCAGAGTTAACCAGTAGCTAAGTTTTCCAAGTCAAATACATCAATCTTTTTGGATAAAAAGAAATGGTAAAGACTAACTTTTTTTCTTTTCTTTTTTTTTCCTTTTGGTAAATTATGCAGGGACTACTCATCATGGTCAGAGACTATAGTAAGAATTGTATTCCCTCTACAAAAATTTCATAATTTGTGCTGATCTTGGACAAAGTTACTGCTAAGTAAGAATAACAAACAAATAATATTTTGTAGGATTAACTTCACTCCTTTTTAGAAGAATGGGGTAGTTTTGCTACTATCATTCAAATACCTAGGGAGATACATCTGGGAGACACTTAGGGATACCACCATTTCAAGAAGACATCATAGTTTTATTTCAAGAGTACAAAATATACCATGATTTCAAGAAGACAAAACTTATACATATAACTTGAAAATTTACAGATGCACCTAAGTTTTACACATGGTAGCAAATCTTTTATTATCAAGGCACTTCTGAAGATAATTTATCTTGTGCAGAACAAAAAATCTACCACTAACAGCAAAACTGCATTCCCCTACCACACATATTCTAAAGTGAATTTGTTCCCATAATGCTTTCGTCTTGTTGCAAGCTGTGAAGATTTCAATTAACACAATCAAAAAGTCTTCTTGAAAGCAAATTTAAGCTGCATGTATTTACATCTGCACAGTTTTCTAAAAGAGAGGAGAGTGGTTTTCTTCACTATAGTCTATAATCCACAGGTACTGTACAATGACCTGTATGAGACAGACACGGATAGCACTCTTTTTTGATTGAATGACATAAAGTCATAGAACCATAAAAGGGACAACATTATTCATCTTTCAGAAAAATGTGAGGAAGTTAAATTAAATAACTCACTATGTCATTAAAGTTTTCTTGAAGAGGAACTACACCTCCTGGTCATTTTTTGTTTCCACTGAAACACTAATCCAAAATATCCACTGAAATCTATATAAAATTCTCTAATCACATTTATTGTCTTTTTTTACAGGTATGGAAAGCTCCAAGGACTTAATCTAGCTGCTGTAGTGAACGACAACAAAAAGATTAACTTCATGCATTTTATGTAAGCACTCAGAACACGAAGATTTGCTTCATTTTTAATACAAAATTCTTAAACTCAGAATTGTGATTAAAGTAGTAATGTGTTTTAAAAATGTGGCAACTTGTAAGACAACATTCTATGAGCACAGATTCAGAGTATGTTTTTTCTCATGAATTATTCACTGAGATACAATGAGGTGCACCAAGAAAGGAATGTTCTCACTCGCCTGGAGTTGTCAGAAGGTTTGGTTCATGGTTTCTGCTGGTCAGTTAGGTTCTGTTTATAGACAGCTCTGAAAGGTACTTTCAGGGACAGGCTATTTCCACGATTTAGACATCTATTTTAAGACAGAGTGAACTGCTCCCCACAGCTCTCTATCTGTTTGTGGCCTACAAGGGATACCTGCCTAGGCCACTGGAAACCTCAATTATGAGTGATTTGGAATGTGCATGATAAAATTCTTAAAAACTGTAAAAAACTATGACATGACTTTCTTACATGCAGCATTTTAACTGAAAGTAGACAGGATTTCATTTTTGCTTTCACAGAAATGTAGATTTTGGAGTATTTTAACATTTGGCCTAATCTTTCTGCATTTGGAAGAAGTGAGTGAGGAGCAATGTCAAGACAGTGGCACCTTCTCCCCTTTGGGTCCTGCTTCCCGGAGTAGAAGTAAAGTGATGAAAAGGAATATATATATCTGGTATGTCACCTATGCATAGCACTCAATCTTACTAAAGACTGAACTCTCCTGAATACACTGACATCTAGAATCCTAATTTTCCTTCCATTTTAGTGCAAATTTGTTAGTCTTGTCTGAACTCTGTTCCACCTTTCTGAGTTATTTTTCCCCCCTTAAACAACTTATCAGGCATAAACAGAGCACATTGGAAAATAAGTATCAAAAATTGTCAGCAGCAGTGGCAGAGCTGCCTGTAGCCAAAAACTTAATGCTGTGCACATATGCTCCACAGAAATTGGATGCAAGTATTTCAGCATCACTTCACTGGACACTGGTTTAACAATGTGCACCTTTCCTCTTTGTCTAGAAGGGCAAATAAAACAGAATAAAAGAGATGCCTCATGTGTCATCAAATTCTTGAAAATCTATTATAGCTCAGTACATTAAATAGCTTTCTTTCATACAAGCGTATTTATATGTGGAAAAGCAATTCTGAAATCAACACACTTTTACATGATACTTAGCTAGTGTTTTCCTTTCACATATTTTAATAATTACTCTCTACTACAGCAAATGATTCTTCTCTCTTTTCTTGATGCAATCCTCTAGCAGTTGATTAGCAGAGCTATCTCTATTTTTAACCACTGAATCTGATCCAGCTGACTTCCTAATAGTCATTTGCTGGCGTGTTAAATGCAGAAAAACAATTGCTATTCTATCAAGAGGAGAGGCACCAGGTCTTTCTCCTTCTTAATATGTTTTTTAAATAAGGCTTGCAACTCATCAAACTTAAAACACCAAATTTTCTAAAAATATTTTACAACTGCAAAGGGAAGTGTTACCTGCTCATTTCCCTTTGTGATGAATATGTCTGAAAGACCATTATTCTACTGAAGATTATGTTAAATGACAACCAGTAATATTTCAAACCAATTAAGGGTCCTGGACTTCTTTTCTTTCAAAAGAGTACTTCTAAAAGAATATGGTTAACCAAGTAGCTCGTTTCTTTTTTAATTTGTTCTTTCTCAGAAACAAACAAACAAAAACTAAATATTAAATTATCATTTCATGGAAATTCATGACACTTTTATCTCTACTCCTTTATAAATTAAAAAACACGTTTAAAGTAGCTTTTCCTCAAGGTATTTCTTTTTGTAAAAATATGCTCTTTCCAACAAAATAAATTGTTGTGGTTGATTTTTTTTGAAAGGTTATCTTTACAGATTCTTCTAAAGAACAGTTACATGATCACAATTGTTACTCAGTATAAAATCATTAATTATCATAACTGATAACTGGAAACCACAACCATTTAAAACAGTTATCAGTTTTGTCCTTAAATTTTTACAATTTGCTTGTACTAAACTTCAAAGATTCTCAGTATTTTTAATTTGCTCTTACATCAAACAGTGCTTCAAATGACCTCCTCCTGGTCAAATCTTATTTTCATTCTCCTTGAGCTCCGACATATTTTAAAGCCAGAAACGAATCCCTGATTCTAAAAATTCTTTCACACTCAGCATCCTCTCCTCTCATATTTCAACTTGCTGTCTCAATGAAATCTTGCTTTCTTCTCTCAGTTTTACCTTACTTCTCCTTCTGAGATAATTCCTTAGCCCTGTTCTCTCTTATCCATTATTTTAAAAATATTTTAAAATGTTTTTTATTAAAGGAGTCATTAAGCAGCATTCTTACCTCACTTCATCAACTGCATTTCTGCCATTATTTTTGATAACTCCTTACAAGCAGATGACATTCAAATGAGCATTACTTCATTTTTTTAAGTCACATGGATACCACTTTCATTTGTTTATGACATCCTACAATAATTTTAGCTTTGATCCTCTGTTTTGGCCTAGCCACAATATACCCAAACATCCTCACTTCCACTGGATAATATTTCCAAGAATCAGTCTTCCCAGATTTGTCAAACAAACTCTCACCACCTCCTCCCAGCCGGACTTGTCTGGAATCCCCACTTCCAAGGCAAAAACTGCCACTTCTTCCTGACCTGCGGCTTCAGCAGTATAATAGCATCTGCATGTCCCTAAGTTCTTCCTCCTTTTCTCCTACATGGTACTTTTTCTATTTAATTTTCATTTTCTTTCCCCCAAGTCGTTTACATTTTTCTATTCTATTAGTTTGCCTAACAACTGGCATTATTCTGATAATAGAAGGTTCAGCTCCCTTTTTTGTTGTTGTTGTTCTTTTCTCAAGCACTTCTTTGTGTTTTTCATGCAAATTCTGTGTGCAGGGAAAAAGTCCCTATGAAATTTCATAACCCCTTTAAACTTCTCTCATAAAAGATCTCCTCAAAAATGTTTTTCCTTGAGTTCTCCATTTGACCTTCAAACGAAAATTAAAAAATAAAGCATACTGAAATGCAAAAATCATCATACATTTTTATTTTCTTCTAATTGCCACTCTAAATTATACACAAAACTACTTTAAAAAGAAACTTCTCTAAATATATATATCAGCTTACATGAAAATAATTTACAGAATTTTTTGCAAATATTTAATTAAAATTCTTCAATAGTGAATGGCTTTTTTTTTTTTCCCCTTTGATGTTCTAAGCCTAATGAAGTCAAGCTATTTTCTTCGGTTTTAATCAATCTGAATTTTTTAATGTTGTATGTCAGTTTTCTACCATTCATCTTCATGTTCAGTTCAGTCAGTATGATTTCACATGTACCCTGGAAAACATTTTTCACTGTAAGTTTGCCAGTATTATTACTAAGTATCT
This sequence comes from Lagopus leucura, assembly GCF_019238085.1. Taxonomy (NCBI): domain Eukaryota; kingdom Metazoa; phylum Chordata; class Aves; order Galliformes; family Phasianidae; genus Lagopus; species Lagopus leucura. The sequence goes on along the minus strand of NW_024962268.1, from coordinate 8,654,705 downwards.
CTATTTTTTAAAATCACTTTGTTTAACATTTAACTACTTTGTATATTAACGATCTAACTAAACAGGCAAAGATGAGCCAAAATAAATGGAAGTCAAAGAGCCAATTTCTGAAAATTTCTCCCTACGCTTCAGGCTAATACACTAGAGTAAGAGCAGTGTGCTACGCAAGACTCTTCATGAGCTTGAAAGCATGCCAAATGATGAATATTTTGTAGATTTGTATTTATAGCATGCTTGGCTTCTGTATAGTAAGGTTAGAAATATTCAACATTGAACAGTGCCCTACAGTTATACTGCATTGCCTATTTATCTTGTCCTTCAGAATTTTTCCTTTTGGAGAGGAAAAATTCGGTAGAAATTTGGTATTCGAAATAAAAATGGAAAGCAGAAACAACAAAACTTAGCTTTCCATATCACCTCGTAAGGATTGAAGATTAAATGCAGGGTTTGATGGTTATATGTTTACAAGACTTGAATTTTTACAACATTGATTAGATAACTTTGCACTGGTTCAAAGAGGAAAGGAACTCAAACAGTACTGCTTTTAAGCACCTATTGCTTTAAAATGTACAGACGCAAGGGACATGTGGAGCAAACAATTGCTGTTTTCGTCATATGAGTCAATATCCCAGGGAGTGTCAACACTTGCAGGTCATTTTGGTAGCCTGCACAATAAAACATTTAAATATGTAAATTAAGTTCCCAGCAACATTACTGAAATTGTATTTCTTTCATTTCAAAATATCTTCTTTATAGCATCTTTAGTTTTTTGTTTATTTGGTTGCTTGTTTTTTGCTCTACTTTTGATTAAATTTTGTTGAAGGAGTTACTAGCACATATTTGTTACAGTTACATGTCAGCAAGAGCTACGACCAAAACTATGTCCTGATATGGCAGTCACCATGTGAGTGTTCTTTAGAAAAAGAAGTGAAATAAATTCTGCAGTCGAAGTGTCTGTGAGAGACACAGAGCTAATATGGAAGCTTAAAAATGTTACGAATACAAAAGCTCATAAGAGAAACTTTCTGTATGGCAGCAGTACTAGCCTGCCTTCTTTGTGTACAAAACAGGTAGATATTTTCTGTAAAGTTTTACTTAGAAAATCACAATAAAGCTATTTGGTGACTTAAATCTAAATCTGCATCAAGGTGCTTGTTGCTACTGGCAGTGTGGGGTGGCTATGCCTGGCTATTAATATCTACCATACAAATAATTTGAAGGTAATCTATATTCAGAAAAGGTGAGCATATATCTGAAATTTGTAAGTTGCATCCACGCGGATAACTCAGTGGTACAGACTGTCAGCTCCAGGGACCCTAACACTGCTCCAGAAGAGCAGTGAAAATCTTGTTTTGCTGAAAAAAGGTATAATGGATTGAAAGGTTCTAGGTAGCTGGGAAGCTATTTCATTCCTAGTAATGGGAGAAATAAAATAATTGAGCTGTAACAGTATAATGTATAATTTTCTAATCACTGATTAGACTTCAGATATCACTGCATCACTTCTTTAATCTGAATGCCTTTTTCCCTCCTTAACAGTTTTTTCCTCCCCAATCCCTTTGACCCGTATTTTCCTATAATATAGTCAGAGCAAATACGGAGATTAAAGTTGTAAAAGTTAATTCTTAGACTCCTCTTAACTTTCTGTAGTTATTCATTTCTTAATTTGCAGTTCTGAGTCTGCAGGTGCTACCATGCAACTCAACATTTGCAGATGAAAAATGACATCAGAATATTTTTAATTTTAAATTAAAAGTATATTGACAAAGATGAAGTAAGTCACAAGATTATTTTCATTACACAAAATTATCACAGCATTTTCTTTATCTACCTGCCAAGTAAGGAAATTTTTCCATAAATTATGGTCTCTACAATGCCTTACTCCATTAACTGTAAATCAAATTGCAGTAATATTATGTATACACAGAGACAGAACAAACAGAAAGTGGGTAACTAAAGCAAGCAATTTGGTAGCCAGAAATATAATCTAGAAACAAAGCAAAATTCTGTAATTACTTCAATTAAAAAACAGGAACAGATAATAAATATAATGAAAGACAGTTATTTAGGTTGTAACTAAAAATACTGAATATGAAAATGCTCTTAAACTACAGATGTAAAAAGTCTAAAGAAAAAATAATCAAAAAATCCCTTTTTTAAGTATATAAAGAGACATAAAGTTACTGTCAGTATATTATAATTTCACTTCCTTAAGCTACTATCAGCTATAAAGGCAAAAATGAAGATGCTGCACCAAATTCAGGGTAAGATCTGTAAGACTTCAAAGGTAGATGCTCTCGAGTGCTTTACATCATTGCCACAAACTGCTTATGCTATTACACCAAAAAGATATTTTGAGGGAGGTGACTCTGTACACGCAGAAAGCTGACACAAAAAATTTTCTGTCTTACTGAAAGTGTCTACTTGGAAGCAGTTTGACTCTTATCCTTTTATAGCAGCAGAGTGTATGAAACTTAATGGCAAACTAAATATTACAGGGTCAAAATAATGTATTTTATCCATAGTAAATATTATCTTGAATATTCAGGAGTGTTTCTGTTGAAATCATTTACAATAAAAGGCACCCATAGACTTCTCTTTATTAAAGGTAAACTGGCAAATTGTGATCACACCAGACTGCTCTTCATTGTAATAAATAATTTTCACTAACATTCTCTGACTACCTTTTATCCTCTTTAGTTTAAACTTTCATTAGCTAGTACAAACTAAAATCAAAATGACAGATTAATTCAAATGTATAATCCAAGTTATAAACTATTTTCTTTGGTCAAAGACCAACTCTTGCTTTGAAGTGATGAAGAAAATGCAAATTTAGCAGTTTTCTTTCTCAGTGGAAAGTACAGCTTTTCTAGAATAGTCTACCTCCCTCTTTACATCTTAAAACAGTCTTGTACAGCTGGGAGAGCTGGGAAATCTGCATCTTGAAAGGTTATCAGGGAAGAAGAGGCTGGAGACAGTTGCATGTTGATAGCAGCCTGAGTTAATCACTTGACTACCTTAGTACTCTACTTTAAAAGAAACAAATACTTGACAGTAGTCTGACATCACGATGACCAGCCTGTAGCTTACTTCCACTGTTCATATTACACTGAAAACCCTTATTGAAATGGAGTTTTTGATGAATAAATTAAAGGTATGACTATCAAAGTGGCATTACCCTGCCTTGGCAACTTCTAAAACTTTATTTCTAATCTCACAGACTGTGATATTTTCATTAAAGCTCCTGAAGTCCAGCAGTTGTACAGAAATCTCAAACTGCAATTAAATCAAGCTCCGAGCTTTTCTGGCTTTGGGAAGCCCTTTTAGATTTAAACACTTGAGACTCTTTTTTTTTTTTTTTCCCAAGAATTTGAGATTGACAGATTGACAGTACTGTAACATACACTATCAGAACATAATCCAATAGAAAGCTATGATAGTTTACTTTAATGGCATTGAAAGACACTAAAATGTTCTTAGTGGAGGTTTATTCATATACAGTTTACATATGTAATTTAAGTATTGAAAATTGGTGCTTCTGCTTTGAGACATTTTACTTCAACATCTCTGTATTACTTCAGCATCTCTGGTTTCCATTAACCCATATTTCCCTTATCATCTCTTTTTGTCATAGTTTTTGAAGACTTCTATTTTAGTTTGCTAGTATTACTCATTATTACAAAGATCGATGGCACAACGTTGGCCTATGCCACTTAAGAGTCTCCCAAGCCCATCTGAGAATGGCTCATGAGTTACCATGGACCACCTGAGATCTGGACCAATGACCACTCCAAATGACAGTGGAGTAGCACAGATAAGTATTATCAGCATTGTCCTGCCTCCTAGTTCATCAGTTGGAAGGACTTACAGATTGATTTCTTCACTGTGTAGACACAAAGAAAAATCAGAGCCACTAAAAAGCTCTCGCTAAAACCAACTGGCCTAGCACTTTGTAATACCATCAAGACATATCAAAAAGAGCTTTGCATCAAAATTTAGAGAAACATGCATCCTTTGACATTTGGCATGGAAAAGATTTGTATCCCTGTCTGATTTTCTGTTTAACAGACACATCCTGGATTAACATATATTCCTATTTCCATTTATATGCTTTTGGAGCTTAATGTATGATGTATTTAAGATTCTGAATAGAAAAGTATGCAAAACATAAACATGTATCATTTTATGTTATCATTTTATTGTAAATAATATTCTAGCAAGGATAGCCTAGCAAGAAAAAAGATGTGGGAGCAAAGCTTAAGCACTTGGTGGATCACAAGGGTTTATGCTTCTTTAACATATCTAAAATTTTGTCTGTATTCTGGAAAAAGAACTTAATGAAATCACACTGAATTTTGCTATTAACTCCAAGTATCAGTACACCAGTTGTGTTATATCAGTTCTACTCTTGACTACAAACACTATTTTTTTTTCATTAAAATGTGCTTGGATTGGAATTGCAAAACCACTCTAGTTAGAATTCTTTCTGTATTTGTGATCCCAAGCAGAGTTTATCAGAAACAAGAACAAAATGCATTTTTATGCTAAATTGTATGGAGCCTCAAATTAAGCCATGTTTCAATAGATGCTGTGCATGGAAGAAAGCTCAAGAGGGACTGTAGACAAGAGGAAATAAGAAAAAAAAAAATTGTTTTAATCTTAATAGCTTCTTTAAGACTACGTGATTTTCTCATTAAGATTTTCATCTGGATGCTGAGATTAATGTTAAGAGAAGGTATGGCTGCTGTATATTCTCTATTGGAAAAAAAAAATCAAAAATCTGTATTTTCATTATGAATGCTGACATATTTAACCACATATGGCAGTAAAATGCTAAATTTCTCCCTGATTTCAGCTGCAAGGAAATGATCCTGAATAGATAATTCAGTTTAAAAACTCATCATTTCATGAACATCTCATGGCATATTCATTAGAGTGTTTTCTTGTACAGGATTTAGAACAAACTTAGCTTCTTTCATTTGCTACCAGTAAGCCCTACTACTCTCTGCTTTTATCTTCTGTTGCCTTACAGACTGACTCAAGTTTTCATTTATCAATTTTTTTTTACTGTTCAGTCCTGTTTCAAGTGATGTTGAAACCTTTGGCTTTCCTGCTAGTACATGACATAAAACGGATGGGCTTTGTTGCTTAGAAAGCTGTCTTCCTCACTTTTCTAGTTGAGCTTTTCCAAAACCACATTCTTTTCCTTTATTGTTTTTTTTGTTTTTTGCTTATGAGTAAGATGAGCAAAAAGCAAGAAAAAATGATGTAATTAGATGGTTATCTAGAAATTCCATTAGAAGTTGAAACATGTTTTGCACTTTTAGAAAGAACACATAAACATAAGAAAATATCAGAGACTTTTAGTGTCATGTGAGTTAAGGTCAGAAATGACATTATTTACATATTTCTCAGTTCAGTGAGATGCTTCTGCCTGATGCCACAGCTATCTAACTAGCAGATCCTGCTGTCTTTGCCATAATATAATTGATAATTTTAAGTTCCATCTATTGCCACATTCAGTTTATCATAAGGAAGAGAAAACATTACATTCAGTGGAAGAGAATGGAGTGTTTCTGATTTGAAGAAAGGAGCTCTAATTCCCTAGGGATGCATTACCCTTTGGTCAGAATGGAAGCTTCAGCCAGCCAGTTGTTCTTGCTTCCAAGCACACCTGTAATGGTCATGTGCAAAAGTACATGATTCAGCATTTATGAAACTAGCAAGATTTTCTTTGGAGTGTGAACTCTCATTTTCTGTGGCTGAGAAGCTTTTTGCAGTAGATCTGATGTTGGCTAAACGTAATTCCTTTCTGATGGCTGCTAGTACTTCCACAGAAGCTTATAACAAGGGCTTAGGTGCATGATGGTGTCTGGAAAGAGCAGGAAGAAGGAAAAAGTGCCTTCAGATGAAGTCATGAGGGCACTGAAAAATCTGGTATGGTTGCTTACCATCCAGCAACTGCAGTTTAAGTTGTATTCAGTCTGACACAGTCTGACACAATTTGAAGGTACATTAAAGCAATACCTACGTAGCTCAAGCTGTATTTTTCTCTTTTTTATTATCTATCTATCTATTTATCTATTTATTTATATCAGTGTATGTTATAACAAAGACAATACAGAGCCTCCCATTCTCCATCTGAAAACAATTATAATTCATTTAAGTAGTGTTGCTTTCTTCCATTTTAGGTTTCTTCACTAGCTAAACAACTTCAGCTAGTGTTAACAGGAACTTATCCTGCTTGGGAGTGATGACAGATATTCTTCAGCTATGTTGTTTGTTCTGCTGTGTCACTGCTTTTGCAGTTTCAACAGAAATTTGTACCAAGTATGTGAAAGCTAAGCCACTAAAATGCTGAGTACTGACTGGAAATGTAGCAAATTAAATGACTAAATAAACAGTGAAGTAGAGTTCATGTGGACAAACAGTAAAGTAAGCGCTATTTCTTCCTGACCAACTTCTGATACTTCACTCATTCTAATGTAGGATATATGTATATGTATATAGCTATACATTATACATGTGTATGCTTAAGGCAAATATAATATACATGTATGTAGGTGTATGTAAACACAAGAAGACATACACATGTATTAATGACCAAATGTACAGGACAGCTGATGTGAAGCATATGTCTCCTGTTTATGGTTGCTCAGTTTCTGGCAGCTTGCCTGAAGGGACCCTCTGACCTCCCAGCAAGCCAGGAATCCTGGAGAAAAGAGGCTGAAAATCGCATTTTAGATTTCTTCATCTTAAAACAGGAATGTTTTTTCCATAGAAAGTTGTGTAAAACTGGTCATTCATCAGGAAGGATTTCTTTTCTTTTAGAAAAGTAAGATTTCCAATGGAAATTGGAATGTAATTCCACATCCTGCAGACTGTAAACTCCTTGTAAACTTCTCTTGGAATAAAAAGAGAAGGGGTAGACATGGAACAGAAGAAAAATTACAACTCAGGGGAATTGAGACTATTCAACACTTTTCAAAATACAGAGTGTCTAAACATGCTAGTACAGAGACTATCGCATATTTCAAGGAATGGGAGATAATTGTTCGGGATTCAATATCTGTTACTCAGCAAATCTGTTAAACTACATTGAAACTGAAATAGGTGGTAATAATGGAAATATTACAATGGAAACATCTTTAAAATTATGGTTCATTTACAAGAGGAATAGCTTTATTTACAAAGATTAGAAACGCAGCATTTCATTCTAGTCACTGAGCATCAGAAGGAATTCTGCTAGGAGAAGAGACTAAGAGACATAATGATATGGAAGTGGCAATATCTCCATGTGAAAAGAGGCAGTGAAAGGATAGATGACTTGGAAAGCTGATGAAAAAGAGGAGCATATAAATACACAAAACAGCAGCTAACCCTTTTACTAACATCAGGTCACAAAACCCTATTAAAAAAAAAAAAATACTAGAAAGCAAACGATGAAAACAGAATGAAGAAATGTTTACACTCCACAGAGAGTTCACCTGTGAAAGCAAATATCCAGAGATAATACTGACACCAAAAACTTAGCACCATTTCAAAAAACACTAATTTTTAGGGGTCTGCTGGAGACTTGAAATTTTTCTCTCAAGGAATATTATACTGTAACCAGCAAGTTTCTTGCTATTCTTTCTCAAACATTTGACACAGGATAGGAGACTGGATTAGCTGTCATGGACCACCTCTGCTATGAAATATAGCTGGCCCTGGATAAGGGACATTGGACTGGTGTGTGTGTTAGAATGCACTATGTGGTCAAGAGCTATGGTTGTCTTTTGGTATTATTTTGTTATTATTATTTTTTTTAAATCATTTTTTGTCTACATTCTTTTCTTTAACTCACAGAATTAAAAGCACGTTAAGAAAGGCACATTAGAGCTTTAAATTGCCTTTTGCCATATTGCAGAAATTCGCTATTAATGCTCATATACTGTTTTCACACAGATGACTGAAACAATAAGTAATATGCAGCTATTACTGGTTTTTGGGGCTAAGAAATAAATTGTATTTACTAATTCCAACAAGAAATTTGAGATTTTTAATTTCCTTTGCAATAAAAAATAGTGTATTTATATCTGCAATGGATACAAACACACTCTACAGTGTCATAAAATGAACTTTTACCGGTTACTACTATAATAGTTTTCTCCTTCTATAAGGCAGTTTCTAGAAATTAATTACAACATTTTGACATGGTACATGCTGAACTAGCGTCAGCTTTTTCCTGATGTGTTGGGTATCAGATTGGATGATCTAATTATAGTGCTTCTAGAATTCGTTATACATAAGGGAATTGCAAGTCAGACAGTCTTGACATTAACATAAATATCCATGGACATCTAAAATTCATAAATCAAACAGACTGTTTCCTGGTGTTAATGGCTAGTGAAATATTTTTCTTCACTCCAGAGGGATTCTGAAGGCTGCTCCCAGATTTATCTGGAACATCAACTTCATACAGTGATTGTTTCAGCAATGAATAACAAAGCCAAGATATTTATTGTAAACCATAGCAACCCTACTTAGCATAATTTCCTTCAGTCTGTATTTCCTGATCTTTCTTCATACAGGTTCTAGTTTACATTAGCTTTGGCTACTAGAGTTTACATCAACAGAAACTAGAAAAACCTTAATGATTAAATTTCTGTGTATGTATACTTCAGTTTTCTGTTCATTCAACATTAGCTAAATCTCTTTCATGATAGTAAGAACAACAAAAATGCCACAAAACAAACATCAAGTATTGGTAGTCCAAAGAAGAAATGGGAAATATTGACAGAGTCAACTTGTCACACTATCATAGATTGACTCAACTTTGTGAGGATTGATCAAGCCTAAAATACAAGCACAGTCTGAAGCTTTAGAAAATACTACTTCAATTTCTTCCTCCTGCTGGGGACCAATGGGCTGTAACTTGACTTGCTGGGTTTTTAGGAACTGGTACTGAAACATGGTCTGTGCCATTTTGCCAAGGATGTAAGTTTACAGCAACACCAAGTGTCAAGTATGATTCACTTGCATCTATCATCCTATTCTTGCTTAACCTGACTAGCAATAAACCCTGTTATTTTTCTTTTTTTTTCTTTTTTTTTTCTTTCTCTTTTTTTCCCAAGGATTTCAAGCTAACATAATCAAAAGGTTGAATTGGTTACAATGACATTTTGCCATGCTGTTTTATTGAAAATAAATGTGAATTAGGCTCAAAACATCATTTTAAGTGATGTGACATCTTCTGAATTACAGAACTTCTGAGCTGCAAAATGAAACAATTGCCTGATTCATCATGTTAGCTAGAAAAGTCCATGCCTGTGCATTCAAAAATTTTATTTCTCAGACATTGCTGAGTGATTATTCATAAAAAAGCAAACTAGCTCCAGTGCATTGGGACTTTAATCCATAATGAATAAAATAATAAACTTTAATCTGATTTCTATTCCAATTTATTGCAAAGCTGGTAATAACAAAAGAGGTTAGAGTACTACACTCTGCTAACTAAGAAATCTTTGGCATCATTAAGAAATCCCCTAAGAGAAGGAATTTCTGAAAATGGTTCTTTGAGAGAGATTCCATTTACAGCTTATCTCCTGAGAGCTTAGTGGCTTGGAGTACAATTATCTGGCAGGAGGGAATCTGCCTCCTTGCGTACGTAGAGCAGCTGGCTGCAGAAGTTGGCAGTGGCTTTGGACACATGACCATTCCTCTGGTGCAGGGAAATATGACATATGGTTAAAAAAGAAAAAGAAAAGAAAAAGGAAAAAAAAAAAAAGAAAAAAAAAGACATACAACAACAGAGAACCTTTTGTTTTGTTTTGTTTTCTGTATAAAAAAAAAGAAATTTCATGATTACTGCATTTCAGGGAGTGCTTCTTCACAGCTATTCAAATGAAGATACAGTTGTGACAATGTAGTAATTCAGAAAAAATTTTGGTTATTCAATTTAATGCATGCTACTGCCACTACCTATTCATACAGATTTTACTCAGATATCCACTCAGTTATCTGCAAATCCTTTATGGTGATAGAAGATTTAGTGGGCAGCCAGATATGTAGGGCAAATCATCCTTTGGTGAATCTTCTAAGTGATCAGAAGAAGAAGATTAGTTCTGTGTAACTGTGTTACATTCCAGTTCTTTCTAGAAAAGCTTGTTCTGTATCAATACATTTTTTTCTCCTCTCTAACGACTTCTATTCTTTTCAGACACATATGCAACCCCAGCACATATGCTGCTCAGCAATGAAACTCAAATCAGTATTTGAAGAGAAGGAGGGATTCATGTATTACATAATCTTTCAAAAAGAAAATATGGAAGTGGAAAACACAATGATTCACTTAATCAATGGTTTTCTGAGTATATCAGAGGAGAAACACCATGTTTTTGCCCAAAATGTAACAAAAAACATTGTACAATCATAGGCAACTTCACAATTTAAACTAAGATTATAAAATAGCATGGTTTATTAAACAAAGTTATGGAAAGCTGGATAGTACTATCAGGAATTCTGCTTTAGAAACCAAAGCTCCTTGACATCAGATAGTTCAGTGACGTGAGCAGAACCGCCAGTTGACATAAACAAGATTATTAAATTACACAGGGACTGTGTACTGTAAAATTTTGTAGTAGATTTCTAAATATAACCTACGGTGTGAATGGAGCTTTGGCAGTGACATAAATATGTATAGCTTTTCTTTTTTAAAAATCTTCTTCTCTGTCAAAAGTTACGTTTAAATTAACTAATAAAAACAAATGGTTGACACTTAGTAACTGACACATAAGAACTATGCCTCAACTTTTAAAAAATTACCATCAAAATCACACTAATTCCTTAGATACCCTGCAATACAAACCTGTAACACTGTTACTATGGTAAAACAAAATTCATTCCCCTCTCTGAAGTTCAGATAAGACTTTCTTTTTATTAACAATATTTAAGGCTACTCTTGCTAGACTGAAACATAAATAGACAATGTGCTCTATTTAGGTAAGTTAATCATAAAAAAGGATATCCTATATTAAAATGCTACCTGATGTAATTTTTTTCTTCTGAAACATTGATATAAGATTCTAAAAGATATTACTAGTATTTTTGAAGCAAAAAGAAAAAATATATATAAAAATACTGCCTTAAGAGACTGTTAATCCAATTATATGATCCAATTTGGAACTAAAATAGTATCATAACAGATACCATATATTTATTCTCTATTCAAATCCCATTATTTGTTATTTTTACTTTTTTTGGTGAAAAAAAAACAGCTCCCTCTGTATAAACTATCTAGTTTTGGCAAAGAAAACACTGTGAGATGCTGGATTGTATCTAGCCAATTTTTTATCGTATTTATATTGACAGTATTTGCCAGTGATAACCTTACTTAAAGCAATTATTCTCATGCTCATTTAATATTTTACATATGCGCAAATAAATGTGGCTGTGTCTCAATGAATAGTGAAGATTATACTTAACAAGTTTTACTCTGTGTTATATACAAGTGAGAGGATCTTTTAAAAATTTTAAAGTTTCAAATTTATTTTATCTCTATTATAAATAAAAATAAAGAAACTGGAAACAAGTATTGATCGATTTGCAGAAAGCAGTAAAAGAAATACTGAAAAAAATACTTTGCTATTGTCATTTTTTTTAATATTAGCTAAGGTAGAAACAGAATGTGTGTATTTTTATCGTGACTATACTTCTTAAATGTTGAACACAAAAATATTTAACAAATATGGCTCCCTGGCTGTGCAAATCAGTAAAAGTCCATGAGCATTAAAGATTAACTATTTCTGACTTAGTTAGGAGTCATTTTTATAACTACATAAATTACCTTACGATAATTACTTACAATATCTAGAATGAGTACTTTCACAAGAACAGTGACATAAATATTACTCTGCACTTTTTCTCAGATTTGGAGTGCAAATAGTAGATTCAAAATTATTATTAGGTTGAATAGTCCAGTTTCATAAACTTCCATGGTCACTTATTTATACTATTACACAATAACACGGAAACACTATTTTCTTACTAAACAGGTTCAGCAAAGCCCTTGTGAACTCAAGGAAATAGCAGAAGTCAAAGCTAATACAATTTCCAGGCTCTTATACACAAAAATCCCATAGAAAAATAATAACAAAAAAACAGTTGCCTTTATTACCTATGTCAATTACACCATAAGTCATTAAAAGAGATACCTGTAGGACTTCAAAAAGCGAAATCTCATCTTATTTCTTGGAGATAGACGAGGGATATAGGCTCCAAAAGGATCCCACAGAAAGGCCATCAGCAAAGATAAAATTCTAAAATTGTCTAAGAAATATATTAATCAGTGGGGAAGCAGGACAGTTGCACTGGATGTGCTCCGCACTTGTCATGAAGCACTTGTAACTGTGTAAGGGAACGTCCTTTTCCTATGGTATGCTTTGGCAGAGATGTGGCTGGCTGAGAGCACAGACTAGAAGGGATAACTGGGATTTCCTGCTGCATGAGACATGCCCTTTGCGCAAACGTTTCCTATATTCAGGCCTCTTATCTCATTATTCAAGTGGGGACTCTTATGCTAAATCCTTGGCTGGTTGTAGCAGGCACTGAAGAGCAGAGAATTGTAGAACTAAGGCAAACGAGAAACAGCCGGCACTCTTGACTATTCACTACAACCCAAAAAAAGGCTTTCTAACTCTTCACAATCTCTTGAAAATCTTCCTTTTTCTACAGAATATATTGGAACAGGTTGGCATCAGACAGCTAATATATATTAAAAAAAAAACAAAAACACCAATAAATAAAATAAGAACCCTAAAACACTATTCACAGTTAAAATTCCCTCTGTTCTCCAACGTCCTTCTCTTCAGCACTGTAAAAAGCCAGAAGCTAGGAAATTGATACTAAAAATGTCCTTAAACCCCTAAATTGCTCTTTGTTTAATTCTTTACTCCCTTCGAGTGTGTCTTCCTTCCTCACAGTTTCTAAAGAGAATCAGTTTATATCACTAAGCAGCTTTTCTGAAAGGGCTTAATCATCTGTAAGAGATCAGCCACTCTAAGAAAGTAAGTCGCAGACTGGTAATTTTCAGGCCTCTTGGCAGCTTTTCCCAAATGCATCATTCTCTTTACTGAAAAACAGCCAGTGACTGATAGCTGAACTCAGGTGGCACTAGCTAGGGTCATTCTGAATTCCAAACAGAATTCAGACATTCAGATATGGTATCTATTTCTTTGTTTTACTGCTTTCAATTAATTCAAGCTTAAACTCATTTCAGCCTAGTATTAGTGGGTAGTGAGAATAAGAGCCTACAATTCAACTCATAACACCAACTTACGTAGTGTCAGCAAGGCCAGCAGCATTATCCTTCCTTCTCCTAGAGAAGGTTGGACCTGATGATCTTTCAGGATCCCTGCCAATTCTCATAAGAAAAGCCATGAAGTAGAAACTGAGTATTCACACACAACATTAAAAATGACAATTTAGGAATATTCAGGGCTCTACCAGCAAAGGTTGGAGAGATAGAATAACAAACTCTCAGGGAAAAGTCTATCAATCAGTTATGAGTAGATGAAATGTGCTATCTTAATAGTAAAAAGTAAAGTGAGAATTTTACATTATTCAGAAAAAATGCATACATAATCTGTGTATATTTTGCTTTTTGAAGGAACTATTTTTCTCATGTTATACAAATATGCTACAGAGCCAATAGACAATGGCCAATAAATTTATTCACAGAATGAGATCAGCTTTGAATATATGAAATTCATAAGTAAAACCAGTTTCTGGGACAAAAGTCACAAAATTCTTAAGCAATTCAATGTTTGTAATTAAATATAATAATATAGTGTCTAATATGCACAGGAATTGAACTGTGACCATTCAAGCAATGGTTTTTGAGCTGCTCTTTGAGTAACTACAGATTTTTTCAGAGTCAGGATAGCATTTAAGATCTGAATCACTAATACAGTCAATTAAAGCACAAGAGAATAATAATGGATGTGAGTCCTGCCAAAATCTATCATTACTCTGTGACAAATAAAACCAAAAGTGGACTGAATTTTTGTATTAGCAGCCTAAATAACTTAATATTGCCAGGTATATTTCCTTTTCACATTTCTAAAAAGGACTTTGATCAACATTTGCTTTTCTTTTTCTCCTTTTCTTTTTCTTTTCTTTTTTTCTTTTTCTCTTTCTTTACCTTTTTCTTTACCTTTTTTTTCTGTCGTTTTCCTTTCTTCTTTTTCCTTTTTCTTTTTCTTTTTAGTTCTTTTTTGTTCTTTTTCTTTTCCTGTTTTTCCTTTTTCTTTTCCTTATTCCCCGTTTTTTTTTTTTTTTTTTTTTTTTTTTTTTTCCCAAAGAAAATAGAAACAAGTATGCTTATTATCAGCTATCTTTTCTTTGTTCCCTTAAGTGCCCTTCCTTCATTATTTCAGCAAACCTGCTAACACAGCCAACCACAATAAGGTCACAGAAATAAGCTTCTTACAACAAGATTACTACAGACTAAATTTATACCTTGATATAAAAACCACCTATTGTCACTATATTTTTGCATGCAGTGCATCACTGCATCAAGACAAATCAGAGTTTATGGAAATTCAAGGAAATTAAACAACTCTGTAATATAACTTAAGAGAGAAGTGGCTTGGCTCTTTCTTTCTCTCTTTCTTTCTTTCTTTCTTTCTTTCTTTCTTTCTTTCTTTCTTTCTTTCTTTCTTTCTTTCTTTCTTTCTTTCTTTCTTTCTTTCTTTCTTTCTTTCTTTCTTTCTTTCTTTCTTTCTTTCTTTCTTTCTTTCTTCCTTCCTTCCTTCCTTCCTTCCTTCCTTCCTTCCTTCCTTTCTTCCTTTCTTCCTTTCTTCCTTTCTTCCTTTCTCTCTTTCTCTCTTTCTCTCTTTCTCTCTTTCTCTCTTTCTCTCTTTCTCTCTTTCTCTCTTTCTCTCTTTCTCTCTTTCTCTCTTTCTCTTTCTTTCTCTCTTTCTTTCTTTCTCTCTATCTCTTTCTTTCTCTCTCTTTCTCTCTTTCTTTCTCTCTCTCTCTTTCTTTCTTTCTTTCTTTCTTTCTTTCTTTCTTTCTTTCTTTCT